>NC_081184.1:125271449-125418570 GCF_029867415.1 Vicia villosa | reverse complement strand
TATCCCGGTAGGCTGAAAACCTGAAAGGGCGGCCTAGGCAAAAGTTAGGGAATGAAGCATACAACTATGTTCCGTTCAGCTGCCTACTCACCATCAAGATTCAACACCTCAAAGACACCGATCAGTCTAATCACTTTCTTCCAACAAGTGAGGGATGAGATGCTCGAAGACAGATTGGCAATAGCAGAGTTGAAACTTGACTGGATCATTTTCACATAGCTATTTATCTTCATAAATATTTTTCAAAACTTTCTGACAGTTTCCTACTTCTAGGATTGTTGTCTCCCTGTGCTAACCCGCCTATCATGGCTCTTTCCAATGCAGCTCTTTCAAAAATCACTATTTTCATTTTTTCTGTTTAAATACGTAAGCGTCCCAATGATAATTTTGAATGAACATATGCATTTGAATATGATTGATGTTTACCAGGAAAAACAGGAATGGCATTCAGGAAATGTCCCGATCATCTGGACATCATTCCATCAGAAGGAAATCACCAAGAGAAACGCATTTCTCAGCAAATTCCTCAAAAAGATTTTCTCTTCAAAAGAAGTCTTATTCCCCAGCAGGTTTGTTCCAGATTACTATCTTCAGAAGGTGTGATCCCCGCACCCGGACTTGGTCAGATAGTGCATCGGAGGATTATGCATCTTCCTCATTCCCATTTGAAAGGGCATCAGAACTTCCAGTTACCTTTGGTTCCCCAAGCAGTAGTCAAAGATCCTTCAACGGGATACCCGGGTTCTCAAAGAATTTCCCCAGACGAGGGTACTCAAGCAAGACAAAAGATCATCAACGATCACAATACATTCATGTCCAGCTGACTAGCGGGAATTTATTTTTCCAACTAGAAGCTTGACATTCATCACATTCATACATTACACATTCACATACATTCATACATCATATTTATGCGCATATTCATGCACAACATAACATGCATATTTCTCCGGGAATATCTCACATTTACATGCATCATAAACATTGCATATCACTAACTTGATTTTTCAGGTAGGCAGATATCTTCAACAAAGATGTTCTCAATCACATGCCGTGTTCACCTGAATTCCATGAACGGTTCTCTCAGATATAATCAAGCCGAAGATTCATTCTGATCACTTACCAACTCAAAAACAAGCATCACAGATCAAAGTCGATACCTCAGATGGTTCCAAAACGATCTAGCATCACAGATCTAAAGCGATACCTCAGACGGTTCCAGAACGATCTAGCATCACAGATCTAAAGCGATACCTCAGACGGTTCCAGAACGATCTAACATTGCAGATCTAAAGCGATACCTCAGACGGTTCCAGAACGATCTAACATTTGCAGATCTAAAGCGATACCTCAGACGGTTCCAGAACGATTTAATATTGCAGATCTAAAGCGATACCTCAGACGGTTCCACAATGATCAACTTCCAAAATCTAAATCGGAAAAACTTTGGACAAGTTCCGTAACGATTATCTTCCAAGACTTAAAGCGGTAACCTTGGACGGTTCCGAAACAGTCAACACAAAGACTTTCAAATCCTTCATCAAGATATAATCAATGGATTCATTCTGATGAACAAACCCTCAACCCATTTACCAGGTGGCATCTGAAAGCCCATCTCAGGTAATGTTTCAATCTGCCAACAACATTTCGCAGACGACATTCAAATGCAACTTCCAACATCTCTTCTGATCAAGGTAAGTGCAAATTTTCAGGGCATCTAAATATTCAATCATCTTCTACCTTCAGATTTCATACAATCTCTTCAGGTTTAAGAAGATTGAATAGGGGCAACTGTTATACCCCAAAATTTGCCCACATATTTTTCAAGAAAACTCCAATCTGAAAATTAAGGGTCTCATATAATCATGGATTTTTATTTCAACAAATATCCTGACATATGAAATACTTAGTTTTTAGAATTTTTCTTATACAGTAATTTGGCTTGCAGTTGAATTTATTCTTACGCAAACACCAAATACTGTTTATTACTTCACACATGCTATTTATTTATTTACAGATAAATAGTACTGACACAATTGGTACAGAGTTAAATCTTTTTGCAGGCGCAGAATCAGGAAACTCAGACTGTACTGGTAACAAGTAGATTATTATTATCTTTTGTTTCCCACTAATTGTTGTACTATATTCCATTATTTGCAAAAATCTTTTCAAATCTCTTTTTCAAAAATCAAATCTCTTTTTTCCAACACTATCTCCACTTTCTTTCAAATCTTACTTCCACTCAAATTTTCCTTTTGTACGGAATCACATCATTCCCCAACGTCTCTATCCTTCTTTCCATTCTATAAATACCTCTCATTTTCTTTCATAAAATCTCACATCAAATTCCAATTCATCTTTCAAATTCCTATCTCATATCTATTTTCTCTTCTTCCCTGACAAGAATGGCAAAATGGATAGAGACACTGTCTCTTACAGTCATCACCATTGCTACGGTGATCATGACTTTCTTCTGCCTGCATAGTCCTGAGGAGTGTGGACCTGCAATGGTTATGCTCCCAATCATCTACATGTTATTGTTCATAGCATGGGTTATCAATCGTCATTCTTAAAATTTGCCGTATTTCTTATTTCTTAAATGTACCGTTTATTCGTCGTACTGTTCAATATAGTATGTAATATTTGTACTGTCAGTATTAAATGTTGTACTATTTGTCATAATATTGCTTAGTTACTAAGATAATATTTTGTGTGTTTTCTGCCAGTCAAATATTCCTATTTCTGTGCATTAAATGATTTTCAGGGTTATTATCGGTAATTTTGCCCGCATACCGTAAATATTAGTTATTTATTATGTCTGTGTTTTTCTAACAAGTCATGTAAATAAACTTTCATTTTTCACATAAAACAAAAACAAAAAAACAACAAAAAAGAAAATTAACTTTGACTGTTGATTTTTCACTCTAACTGCTACGTCAATACCTGAACAGTCAGTCGACAGCCAAACTGCTGGCAGTACAATTCTCAGTGTTTTGTACCATCAATCAAATCAATCTTTCACAATTCAAAATTCCAAGATCTTTGTGTTAGAAGTCCTCTGAATATCACGCGATTAGCAGAGACTCAACACTGCACAAAAATCAGGTACGCTTAACTGTCTCCTACACAAACAGTCCCTAATCAGGGTTTTTCTTGTTTTACAGGAGCAACAAGTTTTTGAGAGCTCAAATGGATTTCATACACATCCATATATCTCAAAGTACCATCATACAAATTTTCAAACTTCAATTCACTCAGACGCACCGTCAGCAGCTCAAACAGTCAACAGACGACCCGTTTGACCAAAAAAGTCAACAGACAGTCAAAAATGAAATTTTTTGTCAAAGTCCATATTTTGTCAAAGGATTCATCATTTGATCATTGGATGATCATAATTCATCAAGGAAAGATCAAAAATCAACAAAACCCTAAGATTCAAAATTAGGGTTTTTGCCTGAAAAGTCAACTCAACTTTGACTGATCATAACTCTCTCATCCTTCATCCAAAAAATTCAAACCAAAGCTTGTTTTGAAGGAAATTCAATTATCTTTCAAATGCCATTGATCCCATGGTCATTGGATTCACCATTTGAAAAATATGATCAAAGACATTACAGGTCATTTTCAAAGTCAACAAAAAGACACTTTTTTCAAAAGGACACACAAGGAGCTTCAAAAATCATTTTGACATGAGACCAAAGGCATTGGTTAGAGGACTCTTTGAGGTTTCTAAAAAGTGCAAGATCTCCTTCATATGACAAAAATTGAAGGATTTACACCTTGTTGAAGTTGGCTAAATTTTGGGAAAATGCATGAAATCAACATTGTTCAAAATTGCATTTTTTCCAAATGGGGCCAAGTTTTCAGCATTCAAACATCATTTCCATGTTACTATGGGCCTCCCACGACCAAGACTAAGCCCATACCTTTTTTTATCCATTTTTGCATGATTTTATCTTACTTTAAGATTAAAATTAAAAGGAAAATGCATGGATAAATGGTAGCTTACAAATCAAGCATGACTCACCCAAGGAACCTTCAATTTTCTGCAGAGGATTGGTGCACAAGGCAAGAGCATTGAATGGAGTCAAGACTTGGTCAAAAATTCAAGGTTTTTAATATTTAAAAACCAAATTTTCAACAAAGGCAACTAGCTGCAAGTTAGCCTCAATTCTAAGCACACATAGCTCATAAATAAGCTATCATAGTTCAGCAAACAGAGAGAGACGAGTTCAGAAGCATCCCTAAGCATATAGCATACTTGTAACCACTTGTAATTTTCAAAGAAACTTGAAATTCGAATTTTAAGTTTCAGTCCATTTCAATATAAAATAAACATTCAAACATCATCTCTGAGCTACACTGAATCAATTCCAATCATTTCCAACTCATAAACTTCACTGAATCGAGCTATATAAAGCCACGGTTTGTTCAAACTAAAACCAACTTATATCTCATAACTCACGCACATTTAACAAGATGTAGATGCATAATTGTGTTTGGTTTGAAGCTCTGGTCGTTTCTGGAGCTTCAATTGGATTTTAATGGATGTTTGTAGCATATACCATTTTAGGGTTTACTTAGCTCAAAATTAGGGTTCTTCATTAGGGCCAAAATTAAAACAAATTAAGGGCAGGGTTACATTCAGTGGAACAAGACGAATCCAATGGTACCATCGCGCCTGATTTCTATGCTTGTTTGACCCTATTCGTTATTTTGCAGATTTAGGGTTCACTTACAATAGCGCTTTTTTACAAAAGCGCTGTAAAAGGCCTTGTCTGAAGGTTGAAGACGATGAGGTGTCTCCCCCTCATTGGTCCAGAAGCGCGCGCGTGTTTTTTAAACTTTCCACTAATCCAGTGCTTTGCAGGTGTACTGATCACCACGTGCCTCAATTTCTGGACCATCTGATCTCATTTAATGAATGATTCAACGCGCCAGATCACTCTTCCCCACCATGCGCCCTCACTGATTACCACACAGGATCAGTATCCTTTTATTTTCTATTTTATTTTCTATTTTATTTAATTTCTTTGTTAAATTAATTAAAAATAGTTTTAAAAATCCAAAAAATACACAAAAAATATTTTTAGACTTCTAAAATAATATACTATTTTCTGAAATAAAAATATTTTATTTTTCTTCAAAATTTCAATATTTTGCATAATTAATTAGTATATATTTATATATTTGCTTTTTAATTATTCTAACCAATCAAAAATCATAAAAAAAATTGTTCTTTGTGTTAAATATTGTTTATATATTATAAACTAATTTTGTACATATTTTGAATAATTCTCTTTTTAAGTTTTAATTATTTGTATAATTATTTACATAATTATGTTTTAATTAACTTAAATCAATTCCAAAAATTCCAAAAAAATTAGTTTTGTTTTAAAATTAATTAACAAATATTTTGTGCATATTTTAAACTTAATTTCTAGGTTTAAATCAATTTTCATCTTTTTTCTTCATTTTAATTTAATTAATCATGCATTAATTATAATTAAAATAAATCATAAAAAATCCAAAAACATGCCTTTTATTTTTCTTGCAATTTAAAATTCCTAGATAAATGTATAGGATGTCAAATTCATGTAAATAGGCTAGTTTACATTTCCCGCACAATCGATGTAATAGCGTAGATTTACTTTCCGCACTTTACATTTCCGCACTTTAATTTCCAGCAAATATAAACTGCGTGTATGTCAAAGATAAAATTGAACCGTTAGATCACTAACTTCAAAGATAAATATCTGAATCCAATCACAATCACACTTGCACCTCTTCAGGTAAATCCCTTTTACAATCTTTCAAAATCAAAGTCAAGTTCAACTGTTTTGAGTACAAAATCGAACCTTGCTTTTATATCCGGTGAAAGGATAGATTTTTAAAGGAAATAGGATAAAGACCTTACAACTCAGGGTAGACCTCCTAGTTTGCTTGCTCAAATCAAAACAAACAAAATTCTCATACACTGTTGATTTTTCAAAACTTTCAAAAAAGACAATACTTTGTATACATCCAAACACGGGTTATTACAAAGTTAACGTTCTTTTCAAAACATCTTTCGAAAGATAAACAAGCATTTTGTATACATCCACACACGGATCATTACAAAATTCAAATTACAAAGGTATTTGAAACCACATATGAGCAATTTCAGAGCAATTGAAAAGTGATCGAAAAACAAGTGAGCTAAGCAAACTTAAGAGCCCATGGATAACCATGGATACAAAGGGTGCTAACACCTTCCCTTTGTATAACCTACCCCCTTACCCAGAATTTCTTAAAGGTCTTTTTTCTGTTTCTTTTATAAACCTTTCCTTAATTGGATAAAATAAAAGGTCGGTGGCGACTCTGTGAATTTTCAAAAATGCGAAAGCATTAAGCGACAAAAAAGAGTCAGTTCACGTATCTCTACAGATCAGAGGTATGGCCCGGTATTTAAAAAAAAAATCGGAGGTCCACAACAGGTCAAAATTTGTTCAAACTAAAATCAATTCGTATCTGGTTATTCACACATGTTTAACAAGATGTAGACATACTATTGAGTTTGGTTTGAGGTGTAGATCATTTCTGGAAACTTAATTGAAGTTTGGACACGTACAAACGAAATCACCATTTTAGGGTTCATAGCTTCAAAATTAGGGCTTTCCAAATTAGGCAAAATTAGAGGTTCTAATTAGTACCATTGAATTCGCATGGACCAAACGAATTGAACTGATAGGTCGCGCCAAGTTTATGTGTACGTTTGACCCTATTCGCTATTTTGCAGGTTTAGTAAGTAACCAATTACAGCGCTTTTGGTAAGAAAGCGCTATTAAAAGTCTTGTCTGAAGGTTGAAGACGAAGACGTGTCACCCCCCTATTGGTTCTGACGCGCGCGTTTTTTTGAATATAACCCTTGGTTTCAGTGTTTTGCAGGCGTGTCATAAGTGATGTTCCCTCACCATCTGGACCATCTGATCTCATTTATGACTCATCCAACGCTCCAGATCACGCGTGCACATCATACTCCCTCATAAATTTCCACACAGGATCAGTATCCTTTTATTTCTATTTTATTTTGATTTCTTTGTTAAATTAATTAAAAATAGTTTTAAAAATCCAAAAAATACACAAAAAATATTTTTAGACTTCTAAAATAATATATTATTTTCTGAAATAAAAATATTTTATTTTCTTCAAAATTTTAATATTTTGCATAATTAATTAGTATATATTTATATATTGGCTTTTTAATTATTCTAACCAATCAAAAAATCATAAAAAAAATTGTTCTTTGTGTTAAATATTGTTTATATATTATAAACTAATTTTGTACATATTTTGAATAATTTTCTTTTTAAGTTTTAATTATTTGTATAATTATGTATTAATTAGCTTAATCAATTTCCAATCAATTTCAAAAAATTCCAAAAAAATTAGTTTTGTTTTAAAATTAATTAACAAATATTTTGTACATATTTTAAACTTAATTTCTAGGTTTAAATCTATTTTCATCTTTTTTCTTCATTTTAATTTAATTAATCATGCATTAATTATAATTAAAACCAATCATAAAAATTCCAAAAACATGCCTTTTATTTTTCTTGCAATTTAAAATTCCTAGATAAATGTATAGGATGTCAAATTCATGTAAATAGGCTAGTTTACGTTTCCTGCACAATCGATGTAATAGCGTAGATTTACTTTCCGCACTTTACATTTCCGCATTTTAATTTCCAGCACATATAAACTGTGTGTATGTCAAAGATAAAATTGAACCGTTAGATCACTAACTTCAAAGATAAATATCTGAATCCAATCACAATCACACTTGCACCTCTTCAGGTAATCCCTTCTCATTCCTTTCAAAATCAAAGTCAAAATTCCACTGTTTTGAGTACAAAATCGAACCTTGCTTTTATATCCGGTGAAAGGATAGATTTTTAAAGGAAATAGGATAAAGACCTTACAACTCAGGGTAGACCTCCTAGTTTGCTTGCTCAAATCAAAACAAACAAAATTCTCATACACTGTTGATTTTTCAAAACTTTCAAAAAAGACAATACTTTGTATACATCCAAACGCGGGTTATTACAAAGTTAACGTTCTTTTCAAAACATCTTTCGAAAGATAAACAAGCATTTTGTATACATCCACACACGGATCATTACAAAATTCAAATTACAAAGGTATTTGAAACCACATATGAGCAATTTCAGAGCAATTGAAAAGTGATCGAAAGACAAGTGAGCTAAGCAAACTTAAGAGCCCATGGATAACCATGGATACAAAGGGTGCTAACACCTTCCCTTTGTATAACCTACCCCCTTACCCAGAATTTCTTAAAGGTCTTTTTTCTGTTTCTTTTATAAACCTTTCCTTAATTGGATAAAATAAAAGGTCGGTGGCGACTCTGTGAATTTTCAAAAAATGCGAAAGCATTAAGCGACAAAAAAGAGTCAGTTCACGTATCTATACAGATCAGAGGTATGGCCCGGTATTAAAAAAAATCGGAGGTCCACAGTAGGGAGCTCGGAGAACGCTCGGCATTTATCCGGGTTGGCTTCTATTCCCCGTTCGGTCAGATAGAAACCGAGGAATTTTCCTGCTCGGACGCCGAATGTGCATTTCTCCGGATTGAAGCGCATCTTGCAGGATCTGGCCCGCTCGAATACGCGCTCGAGATGGGAGGTGTGGTCGGTGTCCCCCCGAGACTTGACGATCATATCGTCCATGTATACCTCGAGGGTGTCGCCGATCTCCCCTCGGAACACTTTGTTCATCATCCGTTGATACGTGGAGCCCGCGTTTTTGAGGCCGAAGGGCATTACGTTGTAGTAGTAATTGCCCGACTCGGTCATGAACGCCGTGTACTGCTTGTCGCTCCTCGCCATCGGGATCTGGTTGTAACCTGAATAAGCATCCATAAAAGATAATAATTTATAGCCGGTCGAGTTGTCGACCAGTCTATCAATGTTTGGTAACGGATAGGCGTCTTTTGGACATGCCCGGTTAACATCAGTATAATCAACACACATTCTCCATTTTCCATTAGATTTCTTAACAAGTACAACGTTTGAGAGCCAAGTTGAATACTTGGCCTCAGAAATAAAATTTGCCTCTAAGAGGTCTTTTACAGCTTTCTCGGCAGCCTCCGCTTTCTCGGGAGACTGCCGACGCCTACGTTGAACTACGGCCTTTGCGGCTGGATTGATGGAGAGGTGGTGGCAGGCGACCTCAGGGTCGAGTCCGGGCATTTCTGCGGCGCTCCAGGCGAACAGATCAGCATTGGCTCGAAGGCATGCTATGAGCTGCTTCCTCGGAAGGTCTGGGATCCCTTTACCGATTTTCACTGCTTTGTCAGGGTTTTCGCCCAAGGGGACCAGCTCGAAATCTCCGTCCGGAACTGGTCGGAAGGGGTGAGGTGACTTCGACCTCGACTCTTCCCCAGTCTTTTGTTCTTCTTCTGCAAACCGGGCGTCCAGGTCGACTGAGCTGACGTTGGTTGTCTGATGCTGGTCTCCTCGAGGATGCTTGTCTTTGGCCCTTGGCTTTTTGTTGGAGCTGGTCGGCGGAGCGATCAGTTCTAATCCTTTGACGGAGGCGTCGAAGATTCTTCTGGCTGCTTCAATATCGGCGTTGATGGTGGCCACTCGTCCGGTCCTCGTGTAGAACTTCATCTTCAGGTGGACAGTGGAGGGTACGGCGGTCAGTTCGGCCAGAGTGGGGCGTCCGATGATGCAGTTGTACAGGGTTTTGCAGTCGATCACCAAGAACCTAGTTTTGACTTGCCTGGAAGCCTCCCCTTCTCCGAAGGTGACAATCAGCTCGACGTAACCCCATGGTTTGGTGGTAGCTCCGTTGAAGCCTTGAAGGTCTGAACCCACGTAGGGAGTGAGGTGTGAGTCGTCCAGCTGGAGTGTCCGGAAGAGATGGGAGTACATGATGTCGACCGAGCTGCCTTCATCGACTAGGACCCGTCGAACATCGAAGTTCGCCATTCTTGCTCGGACGAGCAGAGGAATCGTGGCGTTTGGAGCTCCGCCGGGTAGTTCTTCCAGGTAGAAGGTGATTGGTTCAGATTTCCCTCGGAACTTTCTCAGTGTGGGGCCGAGGTCTGCGTTGGCGCTGAGCAGCTCATCGAACTTTCTCTTCACTGAACTGATGGTGAGAGAGCCCGGATCTCCGCCGTTGGAGACGACCATGGCGAATGGGAATCCTTCCCATTTGCTGAGTGCGGCAGGTGCCCCGACCGATGGTATGAAATCTTCAGGTCGGGTCACTGACAGGGCTACTTGTAGGGGCCTGTTGTCCGGCGAATTCCCTTCGTCAGAGTTTCTATGGTCGTCCCTTCGGGAAGGTTCCCCTTTCTGTGTGTATTTTGAAAGGCGACCTTCCTTGATCAGTGTTTCAATAGCGTCCTTGAGGTGAATGCAATCCTCGGTCATATGTCCATGGCTCCTGTGGTATTTGCAGTACTTGGACTTGTCGGTTCCTGGCCTCGCGGGGTTTGACTTCGGGGGTCTGGTGTTCGACTTTTTGAAGTCAGTGTTTTGGCATTCGGCTAGGATCCTTTCCCGTGAGGCGTTCAGCGGGGTATATTCGTTGAAACAACCAGAAGGTCCCCGGCGTTCTTTGATGTCGAGAGACCTGTCGTCTTTCCTCCTCTCGTGCCCGCGCCTCGAAGTTGAGGGCTCATGGTTGGAACTGCGAGCGGCGTCGTTGTCCCGTGACGCTCTCGTGGTCGCAGCCTCTGCTTCCTCATATCTGATGAAGGCCTGAGCCTTGCGGAGGAGGGCGTTCATGGAGTGGACCTCCTCAATCTTGATGGCCTTTTTGAAGTCGCTTCCGGGGAGGAGCCCTCGTTCGAGTAGGTACCTCTTCATGTAGTCCGCGGTCTGCACTTGGACAGCTTCTTTGTTGAACCTGTCGAGGTAGTCTCTCAAAGATTCGTTGGTACCTTGGATTACTGCCTCAAGATTTGCTTCTGATTTCGGTTGCCGACGAGACGCGGTGAAGTGGCTTAGGAAAAGGTCCTTCAGTTCAGTCCAGGAGTGGATGGAGTTAGGGGGCAGATTCCTGTACCAATTCATCGCGCCTTTCCTTAGTGTGGTCGGGAAGATGCGGCATTTGATGGATCCTCGTACCACATGGTAGTCCATGACAGCTTCGATGCTCCTTATGTGGTCATCGGGGTCGGTGGTCCCGTCATAGTGGTCCAAGGCTGGTGGTTTTTCTATCCCCCGGGGAAGACGAACACGCCGGATTTGCTCGGACAAGGGACTGCGGAAATCCTCTTCGTCGCTGGGTTCAGGGGAGTTTGAATGTCTGCCCCGCTGGGGCTTAGTGCGTGCTTTGCCCGAGATTTTGCGGTTGTCTTTTGGAGAATGCTCGTGGACTTTCTGCACGGCTTTGGAGGGGCCTCGGTGCTCCTGCTCGGGTGAGAGACTCTTGGCTTCAGTGGTTTCAGGTTTCTGATTCTTCCGAGTCTTTCGAGGTGGAGAGCGGGAATAAGACCGCTGGCGCCGGTTTCTCCTCAAGGGGGAGCGAGACCTAGATGGACTGCGCTTGCGACTTCTCCTCGGGGGAGACCGCGAAGAGGAATAGGAACGTGACCGATGGCGTCTCCGTTGGGGGGAGCGATATCGTCGCTTCCTTTCCAGGTCGTGGATGTGGTCGCCCTGTTGGCGAATGAGGCGGTTGGTCTTCTGTAGCTCTTTGAGTAGGAGAATGGCAGTCGGATCAGCGCCCTTGGGAATGTTGATCTGTTCCTCCTCGTCCGGGCTACGGCTTCTTCGTCTGCCAGAGGTGTGGGTGAACGAGGAAGCGGGTTGCCCGTCTCGGGTATCAGTTTCATTCACCACTTGGAGCTGGTCTGGTTCAGTCTGGGGCCGGGTCTGCCCGTCTTCCCCATTCTGAACCTGTCCTTCAGGATGGGTTTGTTCGACGTTCTGAACTTGTTGAAGGCCGTGCACATGTTGAATGTGCTGAATCTGTTGCCTCTGTCCGGCAAAAGCACGTTCCTGCCGACGGCGGTTCGTCAGTTTGCGGCTGGAATCTTCAATCAGTTGTTCCAGGACAAAGGGATTAGGACTAGGTGTGTTGTTGTTGGCCATGACGATGGTGAAAGGTTATGCTTTGATCTTTGTTAAAGAAGGGGGAGCAAGGTTCCCACGGACGGCGCCACTGATCGTACCTGATCAGAAGAATCGTCAAGGCGCAATATCTGGCTTGAAGAGCAAGATGGGGGGGGTACCTGCAAGGCTCTCCGATGCTTAAGTCAGTAGCTATCAGAGAATGAGGTTTAGAGTTAAGAATAGAATACCCGACCCTCTAGTGAAAGAGGGTATTTATAGCCCCCAGCGCTGGGCCAAGGTTCCCTAATTGGGCCAAATCCAACTGGAGGCCCACGTGCTAGGGAACTGCCAGAACGTCCCATGCTAGGGCTGAGTCAGCAGGAGACTCACGTTCTGGATGCACATAGCGTAGGGTTCGAAGATGGTTGACCGAATCCTTCGCTGGGACGTGACGCGTGATCTTCGTGCGTGGATAACTCCTTGACGGTTATCTAGTAAGTGGGCCCAAAAGTTTGGGCCTGCTCGGCCAGGGTCTTCGCGACGGGCAGCCCCTATCTGTTGTCCAGTAATTGGGCCCAAGGGAAGTGGGCCTGCTCGGCTGGTAATCAAGGGTTGGGCCTGCTCGGCCCAGACCAGAACAGTTCCCTTAGGGGAATAGGTTCTTGATGTTGATATGGCATCCTAAGCTTGAATGCTCTGACGCGTACCCATTGAAGGTAAGGTTCCAGGGAGATGCAAAGATGTTTTCCTAACAATCTTCTCCCTTTGCTGTGAACAAGACGCCAGGCTTGGACAATTTCCTTTTTCAGCATGTTGCCATGATCGTCGATGTTCTTGAAGAACAGACCCTCCAATTGGATGTTACTTGGTATATTTTTCATGGGATAGCCGTATTGACGACGGGCTAAAGCTGGATTGTAGCTGATTCCTCCCTTAGTTCCAATAAGGGGTATGTTGGGAAAACTTCCGCAACTGAAGATGATCTTGGTTTCGTCGTTGTCAGGACTACACCAATCAATGTCTGTATGAGTGAGAGACATGATTTTTTGTGACCAGTAAAGGTCATCCCTCACGCTCCAGAAAGTGCTAGACTTCGGCAGGTGCGAAACGAACCATTCGTATAACAACGGTACGCAACATGTGATTAATCCTCCTCGCTGCAGGTTTCTTGAATGCACAGAGTGATAAGCATCCGCAAGCAAGGTTGGAACTGGATTTCCAATTAAGAAGATCTTAATTGCGTCGATGTCGACGAAATCGTTAATGTTATGGAACAAAAACAATCCGTAGATAAGCAAAGCCAAGATTTCCTCAAAAGCGCTCATATCTTGGATGCTGACAAAGTACCGAGCTTGATCAAGCAGGAATTTGGAGGGCAATCCTTGAATTCCTCCTCTACTCACCATATGAGTTCTGATGTCGACTACGTTCAAAGGAGTAGTTGCAGCGATGATAATGTCGTCAGGATTCTTTTCCAAACCGGAGTACGCATCTTGCGCGTACACGGGTATTCCAATCAGACGAGAGTACTCCTCCAACGTAGGCATGAGCTGATAATCTGGAAAGGTGAAGCAGTGATACGTTGGATCGTAAAACTGTACCAAGGTGGGAAGGATCCCATCCACAATGTTGGTATTGAGCAAAGGCAGAAGTTTTCCATACTTCTCCTTGAAAGCCTAGGGGTTGACCACCAGTTTTCCGAGCTTTTCCAGTTCCTCGACCTGGGGAATCTTGAAGGTGTATTTCCTAGCTCTCTTTCTCCCGTAATCCATGGTATAGATCCTTAAGTCCTTTCTCCGTTTCTCTCTTTCTATGAAGTTCAAAACGTTCGTTACTTAGTTTCCTTGAAAAACGACTCGAAAAAGACTCTTTTTGTTTTTAGTTGTTATTAATGAATGATGCATGAATGCATGAATGCACACACAAGAGTTTTCAACAAACATGGCGTTGAAGGGTATAGTGGTCATGAAGTCAAAACGCAAACCTCGCCCTAATGGTAAACTAAGGATAAGGATTTTTGTACCTGTAGAACGGGTTCTAAGGGTCTCAGAGTTTTTGCTCAACCTTAAAGATACGTTGATTGGTATCTATAAGAGAGTTTTCTCTGAGTGTAGTATCTGCGTGACAATTACTTTCGTAATCACCGCTCTACGTCCTAAAAAAGGCTTAAGTGGGGTTAATGTGTTTCTAGGCCCTCCTGGTACAAATCAGTCTCGGAATGCAGTGGCGCAGTTAATCACAACCAGCCAGGCAAATCCCAAGAGTAGAATTGTGAACCAAGATTAGAGGGTCTTCACCGGGAAGACATCCTCCATCCTATCTTATGTTGCACTCAAATCCGGGTATAGGATTTCTTACCACAAGGGGAATCAAGCCCTTTCCTGATACAGAATAAACAAAATAAACAAATATAAATGCAGCAAACACATGATATGACACAGAGGTTAGGCAGGACCTCTCTTGTTTGAGGGGGAATTTGGCATCCCTAATTCCTCATTGGGGCTGGACCAGCAACAGGTCAACCATTGGTTTGGATGAAAAACCAAGGTTTTTAACACTTATATCCCCAGCAGAGTCGCCATTTTTCTGTGGTTGTCGTTTTTTTTACCTCCCCGTTTCACTTGGGAGGACGGCACGCTAGACCCTTCACGCGAAATTTGGAAGGAGAATGCGCCCGTGGTGGGATGAATTTTATTTCAGTTCTTCCTACGATATCACACGAACTTTCTTATTGTCCTACGAGTAGGAAAGGGAAAAAAAGATCTCAACTAAACCCTAGGAGTTTGCTAAGTGTGGGGATTCACCTAGACTAGAAATTCTGGAGTCCGGGAGGTCGGTTATACATAGGGAAGTGTTTAAACACCCTACATATCTGTAGTACTCTACAGGAACCTTCTCTGTGTCATTGTGATTGTGTTTACTGCTAATGATTGGGAAAGTTTCTCCTTTGTGTTAGGAGAAGGAATTGAATTGAATAAAAGAAAGACAGACAGACTGACTGACTATTTTTGGTATTTTATTAGCTCGCTGAGATTCCTTGTGAACCTCATGCCTACATATCCCTAATGGAAGTCAGGGCTTAATGTAGTTCGGGGAACTAATTGATTATTAATTATTTTTGGTGCCTTGCTTGAAGCTCAAGGTTGAAGCTTGAATTAAATCTCTGTTT
This sequence comes from Vicia villosa, assembly GCF_029867415.1. Lineage (NCBI taxonomy): Eukaryota > Viridiplantae > Streptophyta > Magnoliopsida > Fabales > Fabaceae > Vicia > Vicia villosa. Next base: position 125,403,333 of record NC_081184.1, on the reverse strand, counting down.
ACAGTAAAGAGGCATGAAATCATCTTTACAGAGAGGTATTTCTACTATTCCACCACAAACATTTTAAAAGAGTGACAGAATAACTGAATTCATTTCATTCAAGAGGGGGACCTTACTTGTGTATGTGCAAGTATACCAGTCAAATGCCTCTTAAATGAAAGAAAGATGTTCATCCAAATTAGGGAAAGTTACCACATGTCTGGGTTTTACTGCCAGCTCATGCCTTTCAAAATCCTAAATGGGAGACTTGATTAAAATGTAATGTTTGTTTGTTTGAATGTGGTGAGATAGAAGAAAGATCTCTCTATAGAGATAAGCTATGTCTATCTACTGTATAAAAGATTTGATTTTTAGCTGGCTTGTATGAGGTCCAAGCTTGAGGCTTTTTGATTGATTGATTATTATTATGACTCTGGGAGAAAACTCCACTGGGGATTAATTTACAAGGGATTTTTATGTTCTGTACAAAGCCCAGAATTGAGGCTGACTCTACTTAGGGGAAATATTATTTTGATGGGTTTTATTTGGTGTTCTATACAAAGCCCAGAATTGAGGCTGACTCTAACTAGGGGAAATATTATTTTCTGCCTTGTATGAAGCCCAAGGTTGTGGCAGACTCTTAAATAAACTGAGTATGGATGACTCTATGGGAAAAGATCCTAGATGTTAGGAATCTTTGACACATGAAATATGGTTTATCTGCCTTGTACAAAGCCCAAGGTTGTGGCTACTGAACAATGAAGGACTCACTAGGGGAGACTCTATTATCTGCCTTGTACAATGCCCAAGGTTGAGGCTGACTATTAACAGGGGAATTTATTGTTTTTTGGTGCCTTGTATGAAGCCCAAGGTTGAGGCTAACTGTTTTTGTTGGTTTTGACTCTACTGAAGGAGTTTATGTATTAAAAGACTGATTTTTGGAAGCTAACCCTTTCCAGGGATTTTGACTCAGCTGGAGAATTTGTCTTTTGAAAAGAATGATTTTTTTTGGAAGCTAACCCTTTCCAGGGATTTTGACTGTTTATTGACTAAATTTGGAGGCTAACCCTTTCCAGGGGTTTTGACTCTTTTGGGGAAATTATCTCCTAAGAGAAATGAATCTTTGTTTTTTGAAGAAGTGATTTTGGAGGCTAACCCTTTCCAGGGGTTTTTGTTAAAATGAAAGAATGATTTGGAGGCTAACCCTTTCCAGGGTTTTTGTTAAAATGATTGGCAGAAAGATTATCTAGTGGAGACTTCTTGTTTAAAGCCCAAGATGAAGGCTGACACTTGCTGAGGATAAGCAAACATGGATCCTAGACTCTGCTAAGGAAGATTAAAGAAGATAAGGGTGATAGAGACTGTCCATGTCTCTCATTCCAAAAGGTGTACTCAATGTAAAATTGAGACAAACTTAGCTTGTTTAAAGTCTGGTTTTAATTGGAAGAAACTCGCCAGGGTAGGTTAAAAGGTGACTAAAGACCTGTTCCTATGTTTATAAGAAACCTGATGGGTCCTTGTATACAAGCTCAAGAGGAAGCTGGAAATGCTCTTAAGAAGCCTGTGGGTCCTTGTACAAAGCCCAAGAGGAGGCTAATCGAGGGTCATCGAGGGTCCTTGTTATAACACAAGATAAAGCTATGTAGTTTTGAACTTATTTTGGCTTTAAGCAAATGGGTAAGAGGTTTCACCGGGAATAATTCCTCTTTGGGTGGATGTGTCCTATTTTGGGTTCTAAGGTTTTTGCCAAGATGTTTCACCGGGAATAATTCATCTTGGGGGTTTGAACTACAGATCTCTAATTAGGAAAGAGCCTTCACCGGGAAGACATTCTCAATCCTAGGTCATATTCCTATAATATATATATAGTTTAAGTGTCCTAGGGTTTACACTCAAACGTAGTTCTAAACAAATATATGCACAGTTTATATTTGACAGTAATTTAAACAAAGACTGTAAATTGAAAGCTTGTAAAGCCTAACCTGGATGGAGTGGAGGCCTTTGAAGAAGTATGTACAAAGCCTTACCAGTAATTGATGGATAACAGTTTAATATATATATGATAAACAGTTAAGGGTTTTGAAAACAGAAGAAGTGAAGATGGACAAAGGTCACATAGGTATCTGAAGAGTTTCACCGGGAATAATGCCCTTCAAATACCAGAAGAATGTTTTGAAAACAGAAAGAAGATTTTGAAAATACAGTTTTGAAAACAAGCTAAGAAGAGAAGAAGGTGTTGGGACTTACACTCTATTAGAGGCCCATTTGAAAATGATTTACTGTTATAAAAACAGTTGGAAAAAAGATTGAAATGATATAAGGTTTTGTTGTTTGAAAACCTTAATCGTCTGCTTAATCAGAGATTGAAAACAGTTTTGCAATTTGACAAAAGTCAACTTAATTAAGGCAAAGATGAAATCTACACCTAATTAAGACCTAAATAATTAGGGTTTTATCATAAAATTATTCACAAAGTAATTTAGGTTAAAACAAAATGAATATATATTTTCAAAGTATTTAAGAAAACATTTAAAACATACTATTTTAAACCTAATAAAAATATATGAAATAAATAATATTTTTATGATTTTTTTTTATTATTCACAAAATAGATATATTAAATAGCAAGTGTGTGAAAAATGAGGTGAAAATGATTTAATTTGATAGGTGAATTAATTGTGTGAAGTTGTGAGAAAAAATGAAGGAAATTAGTGGTAAAAAAATGATTTTGTCTCCTCCAAGGTTTGAACACACGCCCTTTAGGTCACACACCCAAAACCAACACCACTGAGCCAGCGCGCGTGTGGTGATAGTAAGCTGGCTTCATTGCAATTCATATATTGTTCAAGTGTATAGAAGCAAAAAAGAAAATAAAATCAAAAGGTCTGAGGCGAGGGGGATTCGAACCCCATACCTTGGGCATGAGGAGACTAAGAGCGCATGTGAGGCCACTAGGGCAAACGATGAATTCGTTTGTAAAACATAAACCATTCAAAATAAAATAAACTTGGCCCTCAGATTTGAAAATGGCGCCACCCTCCATCTTCGTCTTCAACCTCAAGCTCCAACATTTTTGAAATTCTAATTCTCTCAAATCTCAACCAATGGCCAAGGTGTAAACATGAAACTTGCTCTAAATTCACTCACGATTCTGAATATGTAACTAACATAAATTTATATTAACTATATCTAACTAATTTACCAGAAAACGTGAAGAACCCTAAAATTTAAAAATCAAATTAAATGGCTATACTTAAAGATAAATGAATGATGATAAAGGGTTTTCAATCCTCTGATGATGCTGAACAAGATAGAATCGAGCTTTATCACAAAGAGTGCTTAAATTAAAGAGGTGGAGTTCAGAAACTTACCTCTGAAAATGGAGGTCGTGAGGATGATAGAGAGCACCTGGGCTCGTATGAATGATCCCAAAGGCTTCCTTGGGACTCAGTGATGCTAACTGGATGCTTGTTGTGTCCTCAAACCTTCTGAATTGCTCTACTCGACTCCTTCGATTTGAGCTTCAAGTGAACATGGAGGATGATGAATCTGGAGTTACAGATGAGCTGCAGCCATCTGAACAGCTTCACTATGATCTGAGGAACGTGCCTGGATGCCTAACCTTGCTTGGAACCTCCTGAATTGTTCTGTGGTCCTCCAACTGCAAGTGCTCCAAATGAGAGGTGAAGATGATGATTCTCCACGCCTAGAAGTGTTCCAGAGGTTTGGATCACCTCTAAATGCCTCCCTCAATGTGTTTGAATACTTATTTTCAAAGAGAGAGCTTTGGTTTGAAGAATCCGAGTCTTCTTGCCAAAGGACCTTTGAAAAAACTAAGTATGAAGAAAGAAAAGAGAAAGCAAGAATTCTGTTGCTTTGGTGTGTTTTTCTACTGAGGTATGCTCTCCTATTTATAGGCAAATGGTTCAGTATAGTTGCATAGGAGTGAGCTTGCTTAGTGAGGTTGATTTGGTTTTCTTGGCCATGAAGGAAGTTTGCAAATATCTCTTATCCAATGATGAGAATTTTGATTCCATTTGATCAATCCCCTAGCCCTCGATTTTGCTTGATCTTAGGGGACAATTCTGAGACAGAAATGAGCTCTAATTGGTTGGTGAGAAGATTCCTTGGGTGATTCATCAATTTGCCATAAATTCCCAAATGTAATCATTACATAATCACATGTTCTTGTTTTGGGAATCTTCCTCAATTCTTATGCTATGGTGAAAATGAATGCATGGCATGTTTTCAGATGTGGTATGGGTCGTGTAGCATCCATAAATGAGGTCATGTGCACAAAATTTCAAAGTTCAAAAATGAGGCATGACCTATAATTTCACTTCATGAGACCAACTTTGAACAAGCATAACTCTTAGCTCAAAATGAATTTGGAGAAGGTTGAACACAATTTGGAAAGCCCTAAACATCTACTTCAAATCATTAGTTTATGGTTCCTTCAGAATCATTAGGGAAATTTGTGAAAAATGAGCCCAAAGTTGGATGAAAACTAGGTTAAAAACACTTAGAAAAATTTCTAAGTTTTTATAACCTAAAGCTTCAAAATTCCAAAACTCTTAAATGGTTGATCTTTTGAAAAAAGTTCCTATGTAAGATGTTGTTTTATTTTGCAAGATCTACAACTTTCATGTTGGAAGTTTTTTGAGTTGTGTAGGTGAAATTTTGAGTTCCCACAATGCCCTTAAAAACCCTAATTCCCGACTTTTTGCTCCTTGATGATTCTTCTTGAATTTCTTTGGTCAAATGACTTTAATATCCATATATTGATGATATTGATCTTTGAAAGTCATGGTTTGACCAAAAATCTTAAAAGTCAAAGGTGATCCCATACAGTTGACTTTTTCCAGATAAAGTGAGACTTTGGACTTTTGTGTGGAATTAAGATCTTCTCCTCAAATGAGTGATGTAAATGGGTTATATTGAGGTAGTAGAGATTCTTGAATCATGTCTTGAGTTTTGGATCCATGCCTCTGATCAAAAGTCAACTATCCTGGTGAATTAGGTCAAAAACCCTAATTGTCGACCATATGAAAATAATGACTGTAGACTTTGAATTGAGGTGTGATGTCCAGTGGATCTTGTCATATGAGCTATTTGAAGATGATTGATGTCTTTGAATGATCCCCTGGGGCTTTTTAGGGTTTCCTAAAGGTGATCCCTGATTTCAGTCCTTGATAGGCTCAAAAACCCTAGTCTGGTGACCTGAGTAAATCTGTATTCAGAGGACTGGGTGTCTAATCAATCATAGGTGAGAAAATTAAGCTCTTGAGTCCTATGATTATGTTAGAGACTAATCCTTCTACTGATTGATCCTTTGCCTGAGTTTTCTTGTCTTTGAACATCCTCGATTAAATGCCAGATGAAGAAGTGACTGCTCTGGGTACTTGCTTTGACCTGATGAAAATCCTGAAGATATGTCATCTCAGGGGGGTCAAAAATTAGGGTATGACAGTATGATTCATATGTGAACTTGCATTGTTTTAGAATGTTTGGCATAAATTTTGTATTTAGCATTGGTTTCATGTTTTTATGTTATCATCAAAGTAGTGGTAAGTAGTATACTTTGTGTGTACCATTTTTTATAGAGCCATACATTTGTTTCCTTATTTAAAACTTGTCGTTTCGTGATTCTTTGATTGATCTTTTTGTCATTTCGAGTTGTTTAGTTTTGTTTGAGGACAAACTTTCTTTTGAGTGAGATTTGTTTGTTTCTTGTTTGAGGACAAACAAGTCTAAGTTGGGGAGAGTTTGATGAGTGGTAAATTGTTGTGAATTTGAGTGTGAATAATTAGCACTCATCAGCTTAATTCATTTGCTTTTCGTCAATAAACCTTAACTTTAGTGTATATTTGGTATAGTTTACGTTATAGTGTATATATTGCGTTATCGTGTAAATATCATTGAGTTTAATTGTTTTCATCTTATTTTTGTAGGTATTCAAGCATTGATATTTATTCATAGTTAGATAGAGCATTGAATAAGCTTTCCAACGCTTCAAACCGAGCGAAAATCGGAGTTACGGTTCTCAAGTTATGGCCGAAACAGTGCAGAATTTTTGCTGTTCTGGTGTACTTCGCCGGGCGGAGCAATTGGCTCGCCGGGCGAAGCAGAAATACTCAAAAATGTGTTTTGCTACTGCCTGGAGTCGCCGGGCGAACCGTTTGCGTCGCCGGGCGAAGCGGTACTGACTGAAACACGTTTTAAGGGCCAAAAACACATTTTTTAGGTTATGGTTGGATATTTTAGAGCTCCAATCCATCCAATAGCATTTTTTGAGTGGAATGATGCTAGAAAACACATTGGAGCTGTCAAATGGATGATCCGGGGTTGAATCCTTCATCAATCGGAGCCGACAAACCGGGAGATTTTTGGGTGTTTCTCCATTTCTTCTCTTTGTAGTTTCTTTTGTGAGTTTTGTTATGTATATACTTTGATCTCATGTATATTTGTTGACTATTATGTTATATAAAGCTTGCTTTCATATTTTTATGGATTATTGTCTTAGATTGTTGCTTTGTTGCTATGTGTTTGAGTTGCTATAGAGATGTAGGGCTCTAATGCTTATCTAGGATGATTTTCTATTAACTTAATTGCAGAGATGTATTAGGTTGATAATCACTTAGTGTCAGTGCTTAATGCGTCTGAGTGGTCGTGTTTGTCTGAGAGATCAGCATTTACGGGAAGCTCGGATTTCTCATGTGTTGTTTAGGTGTCTGAGAGATCGTCACTTAGATAATGTTGTGGGTTGTGTTGTTGACATGTGGTAATATTGATAGGTTACAAGTTGAGTATATTCGGTCGATAAGTTTAAGTTTGTGAAGAGTAGATTATATGCAATGCTTGATAAGTCTCTTCTCTCTGAAAAAATGAATTCTTTTGTGTTGATATTTACTTTTCAGTTTTTATGCTTTAAACAATTCAATCCAAACTCATAACTATGGAAACTGTTGAACGGCAGTTCAATGCACTAGTCCCTGTGGAGACGATAATTTCCCGGATAAAAACTTCCAAAACTTTTGTTGCTTGTCGCTTTACCGCTCCAACATACCCTTGAGTTTATTTGAGTATCAGTACCCTCATCCAATCAAATACTATGATTTAATGACACGTTATTTTTTATAATTATTTTATTTTAAAATAAATTTAAATATTAAACTAATTTGCACTTAGGATATTGGTATGCAATTATTTAACATGGGTGAGTAAATCCATTTTTTTCCTTTGGCTTATTGGAATCATCAAGTCTTTTATTATTGCTCTTGGTTATTGTGAAATTATCACAACGTAAGATAAGACTTCAAGTAGATACATGTTCATTTTCAATTTATTTTCTTAGTACATACGCTTTTTATAATTATTTACTTAAAAACAAACGACTGGTCAATCTTTTTTTTCTAATCCATTTGTCCATATCACCACCAAGCTACTCACACAAACAAAGGTCCCATTCAGAAAATTCTCTCGGATACGTAACTAGTTATTGAACATAAATTTGTTTTAAGTTCAAATTAAATACTAGAAAAAAATAACATTCTGAGTATAAATACCAGAATGATTATTGAGTACAAGCACCACACTTCTTTCTTCCATTTAACTTCAAACTAATCAACTTAAGCACTTGTTTCTCACACTTCACTTACTACAATGGCTGCCAAAACTCATCTGTATCTTAGTATTGCATTGTTGCTTTTCTGCTTGGGTTCATTGACTGTTCAAGTCACTTCTCGCACTCTCGGAGACGACCCTATGTATGAGAGGCATCAAAATTGGATGAGTTACTATGGCAAAGTTTATAAGGATTCTCAAGAAAGGGAGAGTCGTCTAAAGATATTTGCAGAAAACGTGAACTATATTGAAATGTCTAACAATGCTGACAGTAACAAATCATACAAACTAGGCATTAATCAATTTGCAGACCTGACCAACGAGGAGTTCACAACATCCAGAAACAAATTCAAGGGGCATATGTGCTCTTCAATCACAAGGACAACTACTTTTAAATATGAAAATGTAACTGCAATATCATCCACAGTTGATTGGAGAAAGAAAGGAGCAGTGACACCTGTGAAAAATCAAGGTCAATGTGGTAAGTGTCTATCTAATAAGTAATGCATTCAAATCAAGATTATGTGATCATAATTAAGTTGTTGTAAAACTCTAGTTAATATGAATTTATCTTTTGCAGGATGTTGTTGGGCATTTTCTGCTGTTGCAGCAACCGAAGGAATTCATCAGTTGAGTACAGGAAAATTAGTCTCTTTATCAGAACAAGAACTTGTTGATTGCGACACCAAAGGTGTGGACCAAGGTTGCGAGGGTGGTCTTATGGATGATGCTTTCAAATTCATCATTCAAAATCATGGACTCACCACGGAAGCTCAATACCCTTATCAAGGTGTTGACGGAACGTGCAGTGCAAACCAAGCATCCACCCAAGCTGCCACCATTACCGGGTATGAAGATGTCCCTGCCAACAATGAGCAGGCACTGCAGAAAGCTGTAGCAAATCAACCAATATCGGTAGCCATTGATGCTAGTGGGTCCGACTTTCAATTTTATAAAAGTGGTGTGTTTACTGGCTCATGTGGAACAGAGTTGGATCATGGTGTCACTGCTGTGGGATATGGTGTGGATAGTGATGGAACCAAATATTGGTTGGTTAAAAACTCATGGGGAACAGATTGGGGTGAAGAAGGATACATTAGAATGCAAATGGGTATTGATGCTGCTGAAGGACTGTGTGGCATTGCAATGCAAGCATCTTACCCTACTGCTTAAATTCCAGACTTAATATTTATGTAAATCAACCTAAATTGTGATTGATTGTCCATTAATCCACTATTAGCTACCGTCATCATGGTTTTATGACTATCTCTGTATATTATATACATATACTTGTGTATTTATCATACAATGAAAATTTTAAGAGTAAATCTTATGCTTCATTCTTCTTTTTCTTTAATTTGGATACATTTCTTTTATTGTTTTCAAACACAGGTTGGGATTGTTCTTTTAGTCTCTTTTTTTACGGTATGATTGAACTGTGTTTATGGTATGAAAAAACTGAACGGAAATGTTAGTGATTCGAAGTGAACTGAACTAATATTATAGTTTGACATCAACTCTAACTGAACCGAATTGAAACCAATGATTTCCAAATGATTTTTTGGTACTGAACTTTTCTTTGTAAACTAGTTCGAAATTGTCTAATCTCCAATTTTGTTCGCAATGACGTGAGCTTGTTTTTTTAAAATAAATATATGATATGTAATTAAGAAATATATTTAATAGACTTACGATATCATGAATTCATGACCAGGGTTTTAAAAAAAGGTTCGCGATTGTAAAAACGGCTACGACAAAACGGTTTTGATATATGACGATACCAATATCACCATTTTCTATATTAAAGAACAAATTTGTAGTTAATTCACACCACGACGACCACAATTAGTGCTGTGGCATCTATACCGACCGGAATCATAAAAACCTTTACACAACCATGACGCAATCGTTTTTTAAAATCCTGTTCTTGATTGAGAATTTTCATGGATTCTTCACGAGTTTCAATTTAAACTAGAAAAGAAGATCTAAACATTAAAATATTGTATTTTTTTTCCCAACAAATCAATTTGCAATGTAATAAAGGTTTATATTTCCTTGTGAAACATAGTAGAACTTTCTCACTGTATTCAATGCAATGAATATTCACATGCCATCAGCTTATCCAATAGATATAAATTTTATCATGTGAAACCTTCTTTACTCTCCTCTCGAAAACAATTTAATCCATATTTTATGAGTTAATACATACCTTAATCTTCTTTTTAATTTATAGTTAATTTGCTTTTTAGTTATTGTTTAATTACATTCTAGTTGTTTTATAGTAATTTGTTTGGAACACAATAGGTGTACATTTGTTGTTGTTTTAATGTGTTTTGTGCTGGATTTAAGGCTAAATTTATCGAGTCGAAGCAAGACAGCAGTGGTCAATACCTGTGAGCGCAAACTTAAATAAATGCTGGACTTTGCTAAAATAGAAAAAAATGACGAAGTCAGCTTGATTTCTAGGGCAAACGTTGAAAAATGGTTGCATTTGAGAGATTCTTCGATGTGCTTAGAAGGAAATCCATTTGAATAAATTGGATAAAGCTTGGAGGCACTAGAAGACAAAAGATAGTACAACAGTAATCTGTATACTGTGCAGCGTCGCCTGCGCCCTACTGTGACAGTCTGTCACAAGACGCCTTGTCCCTCACTAATGTTCCCTTGTATCAACATTACTACAAAAAATTTCTTTCGTAACGCCACCAAATTTTATTTCACCACGGCCAAAGGATCCATTGTTGTAGAATCTATTCAATTAAACGCTTTTCTTTTATTTTTATTTTTAAGCCCACTTTTCACCGCGGTTGGAACTCCCAACCGTGGTGAAAGTGGCGTATGGTCATGAGTTCGAATATTATTATTGTTGTTGTTCTGATGCTGCATTTTTTTATATTTTATCAAAAGACATACAACAACGGTTGTTTAATACAACCGTTGTTCTATGTAGAGCATTGTCATGACTTCGAATCTTGCTGTTGTTGTTCTACTGCTGTATTTTCTATATTTTATTAAAAGACATACAACAATAGTTATTAAATACAATCGATGTTGTATGTAGCGCGCTTATTGAGTTTATTCACTTTTCTTAAACAAATCTTGACCATCTATTTAGTGATTATCAACGCTTAAGACACTATTATTAGTGATCCGCATGAAACCTAAAACTTAGACGAACTTTCAACTTAGATGAACTTCGACTTCTACCTCCAAACGTCACATTTCATTTACGACACTCTATTTCTCCACTAAACCAAACTCAAAAACATCTTTTTTTCATAAACAAAACTCGAAAACATCATTTCTTTCATTAACAAATTTTAGAACTCCATCATCTCTTCTGCAACTTGAATGATACAAGAAAAGTATGAATTCGAGTTAGCAATGTTAGTTGTTGTTGTTCTTATTTATGCTATTATTGTTCTTGTTGTTATTATTATTGTTTTATTGTTGTTGTTGTTGTTCTTCTTCTTCTTGTTATTGTTCTTCTTCTTCTTCTTCTTCTTCTTCTTCTTCTGGTTTTTGTTGTTCTTGTTGTTGTTTTGTTGTTGTTTTTGTTGTTCTTGCTGTTGTTGTTATTCTAATGTTGTTTTTTTTTTTAATTTTACTTAACGACATACAACAACAATTATTTAATATAATTGTGGTTGTATGTAACGCGCTATACAGCTTACTGCCACGGGAAACCACGGGAAATAGATCGTGATTGTAAATAACTCATTTACAACCACATCCTACTAACAACGGTTGTTCAACTGTTATTATAAGTGTTTCACGGCCATTATTATATGTGTTTTTGTAGTAGTGTTGATTTCTTGTTGGTTAAGCAGAAGAAATGAGGATATGACACTAATTCATGCATGTGTTTGGTGTGATTTTCTCATATTGAATCCATGATCCAAGACATCACAAGAAACCCTAATAAAGACCTATATATAAGACCTTGATGAGAATTGAGAAAAGACCTTGAAGAGAATGAAGGCCTATATATAATTAAACACGTTTATCACGTATTGTTATTTCTGGTCTAAAATTCATATATGTGAAGTAATTACTATTTTGCAAATTAAACACACATTAATATATTAAAATATCATTATTTTAATAATTTTCAATAGAGATTAAAGGTAATACACTGATTTATGGATATCCTTTTTTTCTAAAATTATTATCATTGATCAATTATTACACTTAATTACACTTAATAGAAAACGTCAAAAATAAAATTCTGCTTCGCTCCACTACTAACCGTATCACTCTCTCCCGCCAATTCATTTTCAAACCCTAACTGCTTTCTTCAACCATGCCGTCGCTACTCTCTCGAGGCAAAATCCACATGCTAGAGATAGAGAATTTCAAATCCTTCAAGGGTTTACAAAGAATCGGCCCCTTCTTTGACTTCACTGCAATCATTGGTCCTAACGGTGCCGGAAAATCCAACCTAATGGACGCAATCAGCTTCGTTCTAGGTGTTACAACTGCCCAACTCCGCGGTGCAAAACTCAAGGATCTCATATATGCCTTCGATGATACAGATAAAGAGCAGAAACGAACAACAGCCTTCGTTCGCATGGTTTATCAACTCGATAATGAATCCGAGATCAGGTTCACCAGAACTATCACCTCAGCCGGAGCAAGTGAGTACCGTCTCGACGACACTGTAGTTACTTGGGATGTCTACAATGCTAGACTAAAATCCCTAGGCATTCATCGCAATTTCTTGGTTTTTCAGGTTTGTTTTTTTAATCTCAATTTCTTGTACAATGGCTTGCTTATTGATTCTTGAATCTGCTCATCTGCTGAAATTGTTATTGTAGGGTGATGTGGAATCCATTGCGTCCAAAAATCCTAAGGAGCTTACTGGCCTTATCGAGCAGATATCTGGATCTGCGGAGCTCAAGAGAGACTATGACGAGTTTGAAAAACAAAAAGCTTATGCTGAGGAGAAATCAGCACTTGTTTATCAGAAGAAAAAGACAATGGTTATGGAGAGGAAGCAGAAGAAAGAACAAAAGGAAGAGGCAGAGAAACATATCCGATTGCAAGATAAATTGGTAAATGTATCTGCTCTTGATTTATGTTTGTTTATATATTCATGCATGTCGTGCTGTTATGTGTTGTTGGATTGGCCTTTGTATAAATTTGATAGAGTTCCTTCCATCTGTTCTGTCTATGCCTTGAGTTTTTGTTTGATTCTTCTCTTTTTACCATATTTTTGATAAATATTCACATTTTTATGGGCTATGACCACCTCTTTTATAAATAAATAATGATGGTGATTACGATGATGCTGATGCTGATAATAATAATAGCCATCATCATAATAGTCTTCATACAATACAATATGTGGAGTTTGTACATTACTAATGCCACATATTCGCACAATCCTTCCAGGTAGTTCCTTATCTACTTTATCTTTGATTTCTTTGCTCGGAAGGATTAAACTTCCTTCATCAATCTGGCTGAGTGGCAGAGGGGTCTCTCATGGAGTCAAGATTTGTAGACTTGCAGTCATTATTATTCACTTGATATTTGAAGATGCATGGTTTCTTCCTTGTGTAATTTCTCTGAATGTGCTAACACAACCGTCTCAAACCTGCTATTCATCAAAGAGATAATAGATTCATGCTCCTCATGTGGACCCTCAAGAATAACATCTAAATGTTCTTGCGGAGAAACAACTTCACCTACTCATTAAGAGCATCAACGTGACCTCAATTGTAAATAAAATACTCTGAACAGAATCATTTTCAGCAGAGGTTTTACGAAGCTCATTGCAAAGCTTTCAAAGCTCTTATGAATGCCATAAAAGGGAAATAATTCTGAATGTTAATAGTGGAAAATATCATCGCCATTGTGGTGGATCAGGGGGTTGCTGACAGTGTTTCCTGGTGCGTCATAGACGAATGGTGTGACCGAAGCATCTGAGTTCGCACCGTGTCCCATAATTGCAACTCATTTCATGTCTGAAGCTCATTCTAGCATCGCAAGATGGAGGCTTTTTGAGAACCCTAAAAAGTGTGGGAATCTGAACTTCCTCACTGTTTTATGCATCCTTCCTCCACGGTCTCACTCCAGAATGGCGGAGCTTCATAGGCCCCTCCTCTCCATCATAGGAGGTGGACGCACGAGGAAGGAGAGGGAATGAAAGAATTGTTTCTAAAAAATGAATTAACAAAAAACGAGGCAGGATGAGTATGAAGTGGAATTAGTGGGGCTGAGTTGCGGGGAGGTTACCCATCTTAGAGCTGTTACTCTAATTGTAGGAGTGATAGGACCCCTATAGGAAGGCGGGCTCAAACTGACAGTAGCATATCAGTTGCCCAAACCCATACTGTGGAGAAATTATGTTAAGAGAAATAGAGAAGGACAAAATGGGAACATCCACATGGCCGAGAATGAGACTAGGAAACATGAAGTGACTTCTGTATGGGGAGTTCTGTTATAAGGATTATGAGTGGAGAGAGAAGGGTATCAACTGGAATCATACAGTTTGTTAAGAGGCAGAGACCATTGGTTCTCTGAATAAGACCTCTTGGACAATAGGATCTCACTATATTGTATTTTCCTTTGATTTTCAGAAATAATACACTCTTCATCTTCCTTTATTGCTTTGGTTTCTTCCATTTACTGTTTGTCATCCGGGGTTTGCATCAAGGATTATCATATTTACTTTTCTATATTCTGTAAAGAGATTTATCTCCATCTGTTGTCAATTACTGTTTCAGTTCTTCTTGTATTGAGCATTACTTCTCAGAGTTCATCTTCAATACAAACCCGTCTTATTTCATTTTACTATTTTCTGTGGGATCTATTATTTACTTTACGTGACAGCATTTTCCACTTCTTATTTGTAATAGGAGTTATGACTGCAACTATCATTTTTTATTTCCTCTTCAATTTATCTCTTAATTTGTATTCGACTGCTTGTGGTCAAATTCTCAAATACTTTTTTTTCTCCTTGCAGAAATTTATGAAGAAAAAACATTTCTTGTGGCAGTTGTTCAATTTAGAAAGTGATTTTGTTAATACAACTGAGGAACTTGAATTTAATAAAAAAAGTCGTGAAGGTGTTATTGAAGAATCAGAAACGTTTAAACTAGAAGCCAGTAAAAAGAAAGAAGAGCAAGCCAAACATCTTGAAGTAGTTGTGCTACATGAGGAGAAAATAACTGAGAAAGGCAACAAACTCGACAAGAATGTGAGTGTTTTTCCTACATCTGGGGTGTGTTGTGGGAATTGATCACTTCATTTTCAATTCTAGCCATTGAACTTTTCAAGTTGACCCGGTACTATGCATTTTAAACATCGTTGTTTTTGATCATATTTCATGTGAATTATGAAGAAAACCGGATTAAAAATTTTAGTGTCCAAGTTTAGAAAATGGCTTTGTTAATCTCCCTATAGTGCGAGTGGTACAATAGGACTACAATTTGAATCCCTCCCAAACTGTTAACAGTACCCATCTCCTTCAGATACAAAAATGAAATATAGATTTTGGACTGCGCGAAAATAATCTTGCTATTTTTTCTAGTTTTGTTTCCCTTTGTTGATTGTATTTGTTATGCGTTGAGTAGTTTATATGAATTCTCTGGTTTTATGTCCTTGCAGCAACCAGAGCTTCTTAAATTAAAGGAGGAAATGTCTCGCATTAGAAAAAAAATTGAAAAAGGACAGAAGGAGCTTTGCGAAAAAATTGAACGACAAAGGAAGCATAACAATGAAATAGCAAAGCTACGTAATGATATTAAGGATCTTACAGCAAAAATGGCAGACGTGCAGGAAAAGAGTAGAAATATTGGTGATCAGCTGAAGTTAGATGGCAATGACTTGGAAGAATATTATAGAATGTGAGTGTTTATTTGCTGTAGATGAGCATCACCATTTTATATTTAATTTTTTTCCTCTTTTAGAACAAGATTATTGCTTAATGCTTGGGGTGAGCAAATAAACTAATACTACTCCGGCCTGATTTATAAGAAAAAAAAAACAATTCTCACGCTTATTAAGAAGGATAGTTAAGTGCATTTAATATTCTTGATTTCATATAAGAGAAATGTCACAATTACTAGTATACCCTCAATTAATTTATCCTCTAGCAAAGATAAATTTGGAACAAGAGCATTAAATGCACCTAGGTTTGCTTATATTTAAAGCCAAAATTTTTAGTTTGCTTATATATAAGGCCGGAGGGAATATATAGAAAGGAATATAAGGGGGAGGGGGTAGGAAGACTGACAGAACTGGAACTGGGAAATCTTGTTGAGTTTTGGGTTGCACTAACAATCTGATAGAAACTGGTACCAAACAATGAAATTTAACAGTAATTACAACGAGTTTCCAAGAAATTCGAGAGTCTCGGTTCTCTCTCCCTCCAAGAATCCAAGAGCTTGGTCTCTCCCTCCCAAATAACCTCATCTAATTTTCTACGATAACCCATCTAACCCATGGTTTCCTCATTTTATTCACACTCCCCAAATAAATACTTAACTGCTACTGAATGTTAATATTAAAAACAGTATCTGCTTGAAAAAATAGAACGATTATACTCAGCTTTGGTTCTTAGTCATTCTTAGGGTCTAACAGTACTCCCCAAAAAGATTCACCTTGTCCTCAAGGTGAATGATAAAACAAGTGTACACAGGGCCCCATAACTTGAGGTAGAGTGACAGCATGCTTAAAACGGCCACATTCAATTTTGGTTCCTAGTAATTCTTAAGGTCTAACACAATCTTATCTGCTACTTACCCACTATACACCTCTTCCTCTAGACTGTATTCTAAGCAAAAACACCTAAATTCATGCTATTTAAGAATTTCAGTTTATTGCAATTAATTTTCTTAAGTTAATTAAAAAAATAATTGTATTTTGCACTTCATGGGAATTTGTTTCCATGAGAATAAAATGGTTATTTAAAAATAAGATCCATATTAATTGAACGGTGTTATAAATTATAATCAAGATTGGTGGGAGTATGTTATTTGATTATGCTTTGATAGATAAGTCATGCGTTAAGACTCTTAGGGATATGTTGGGTAAGCTATTTTATATATCATGTTTATTCGAAGTTACACGTTTTTTCGAAGCCAAGTTCAAAGAATCAGCATTGAGAAGACCAGTTCTTGATGGAATCAATTTCAGTCGGTTGTCAACTAGAGATGCGGACGAGTTGGAAGTTTAGTTCAGTTTAGAAGAGGTGAAAGAGGCCGTGTGGAGTTGTGATGGTGACAAATGTCCTGGTCCAGATGGTTACAATTTCAATTTCATAAAGTTCTGGGATGTGTTTGAGGTGGATATCTTCAATTTCATCAGCAATTTTCACACGTATGCTAATCTTCCAAAGACGGTTACGGCGTAGTTTCTGGTCCTTATTCCTAAGGTCACTAATCCTCAAAACCTGACGGAATTTCGTCCAATTAGCCTTGTTGGGTGCTTGTATAAGATCTTTGCAAAGATTTTGGCTAATAGAATGAAGAAGGTAATTGATAAATTGGTATCAAATACCCAAACAGCATTCATTCCTGGCAGACACATCCAAGACGGTTTGGTGGTTCTTAACGAAATAGTGGATTTGGCTAAAAGGTCTAAGAGAAGCTGTCTCGTGATGAAGGTGGATTTCGAAAAGACATATGATAACTTCAATTGGTCTTTTCTGCAGTATATGCTTAGGAGATGCGGTTTTGGTGATAGGTGGTTGCGATGGATTAGGGCTTGTGTTTGCAGTAGTTCGATGTCGGTTTTGGTGAATGGTTCTCCGACCAAGGATTTTGAGGTAGAAAAAGGTTTGAAACAGGGAGATCCTCTCTCCCCTTTCCTGTTTACGCTCGTCACAGAAGGTTTAGCAAGGATGGTGGATAAGGCGAAGGCACAAGGCGTCTTTTCAGGATTTAAAGTGAGCAATAACTTATTCTTCGAGCTGTTGCAGTTCGCAGACGACACTGTTTAATAGGGGAGGGAAGCTGGAGTAACTTATGGAGTATAAAAGCTATATTGAGGGGCTTTGAGCTTGTTTCAGGTTTACCAGTCAATTTAGCTAAGAGCAGTATCTTGGGAGTTAATGTGGAAAATCTTTTTATGCAAGCAGCATCAGACTTCCTGTGTTGCAGCCGAGGTAGTTTTCCTTCAAAGTTCCTGGGTATTCTGTTAGGAGGTAATCACAGGCAGCGTTTCATGTGGAACTCGGTGATCGAAAATATGAGAAATAGATTGGCATCTTGGAAAAGTCGTTTTTTGTCGATGGGTGGTAAAATCATGTTGATTAACTCGGTCCTTAACGCTATTCCAGTTTACTACTTATCTTTCTATAAAACCCCAAAGGTGGTGATGGAGGAGATGATCAAGCTTCAGCGAGATTTCTTGTGGGGAGGGGGAGTAGATAAGAGATGCATAGCGTGGGTAAGTTGGGAGGACGTTTGCAAAGATAAAAATGCTGGAGGCTTGGGGGTTAGAAATATAGAAATGTTCAATGATTCATTGATGAATAAATGGAGGTGGCGTTTTTTAGTCGACAAAAAGGCTGCTTGGAGACCGTTGTTAGTGCACAGATATGGCCCTTTAGAGCAAGCTGTTTTTAATGGGAAGGAGTATTCAAGAAGTGGAAAGAATTCGTTATGGTGGAGGGATATTAGGAGTTTGAGTCGTCAGACGGAGGCAACAGATGATTGGTTTCTGAAGGGCATTTCGTGTAGGGTGGGAACGGGAAGGAGGGTGCTGTTCTGGAAAAGTAAGTGGTGCGGCAGAGATATTTTCCAGAATGTTTTTCCTAACCTATTCAATGCTTCTCCACATCAGAATGCAACGGTAGTCGAGATGGGTAGCTTCACGGGTGAGCAGTGGCTGTGGAGCCTCCAACTGGAGGTTGATGGTTTAAATAGTCAGGCCCAAGAGGAATTGCTTGAATTGTCTACCATCCTGGCACAGGTGTGGCTGGTTCGCGAGGATAGCGATGACATGTTCAGATGGTTTTTAAATAGTGAAGGGAAGTATGTGGTTAGCGAGGGGTATAAGGCCTTCGAGAAGACGCGGGCAGGGGTGATACCCAATGATGATATGCTGAAGGCCTATAACTTTCTATGGCAAACGCGGGTTCATTCGAAAATTCAAGTCTTTGGCTGGAGATGTATTAAGAATAGGTTGGCAACGTATGAGCAGCTGATGCATAGAGGTGTCTCTCATTGTGGTTTCGGAGGTTTGTGTGTTTTCTGTATTAACTCTGTTGAATCGCTAGAACACTTGCTTGTCAGCTGCCACTTTGCCAAATTGGTTTGGGAGAAAGTGCTGTCATGGTTGGGTGTTCCGGTTTTCGTCGAAAATACTGTTCTGCTGCATTTTTTGTGCTTTGTAGAAGCCATGAAAGGCAAAACAAACAAGAGAAGGGCTTTGTTATTTTGGTTGGGAGCTTGCTGGACAATTTGGACTACTCGTAATAATATAGTTTTCAACAACGGTGGTTTCGGAGTGGAAGGTGTCGTTGATAAAATTGTTGAGAGTACATGGTTTTGGCATTCTTTAGGCTCTAACTCTAAAAGATGTAGAGATTTCTATTCTTGGTTTAAAAGTCCTTTGGACTTTGTTTAACTTTGCTTCTGTTGTATTTGGCTGAATATGCTTCTAATGTAAATGGCTGAGTACACTTTGTACTCTTTTTCTAATATAATCCATCGCTTATCAATATATATATATATATATATATATATATATATATATATATATATATATATATATATATATATATATGTATCATGTTTATTGTTTATCTCTTTGTTGAAGAAAGTTTTTTTCTCCTTATGAGTTCAAATTGCTCATTTGTTGGTTAGTGTTAAAATTAAACGGAGAAAGAAAACAAATATCATTGGCCAGAAGTTGGAATGCGTGTTGATTTGTTATATTTTAGCTATCAGAAGAGATTTGTAGATGTTCTTGCCTGCATGTGGTATTTCTTTTATTCATTTCTTGTCATTAGCTGTTGGCCATGTGTTACCAGTACTTGGCAGTTAGCATTCAATTCAACTATTGATTTGTTTTTTTTTTAATTTTTATTTCTTTTCTTTTATGGAACTTGTGGTGATAATACTGTTATTACAGAAAAGATGAAGGTGGGATGAAAACCGCTAAGCTTAAAGAGGAAAAGGAACTGTTAGATAGGCAGCAACATGCTGACACTGAAGCTCAAAAGAATTTGGAAGAGAATCTTAAACAACTAAAAACTCGGGAGTCTGAGCTGGATTCGCAGGAAAAAATAATGCGAGAAAGGCTTAAAAAAATTCTTGATAGTTCTGCAAAGAATAAGGATGCTGTTGAAAATTTGAATACAAAACTGCGTGAGATGAAAGAAAAACATAATGAATCCAAGTAAATCAACTTGTTATTCTTTTTCATTTTAAGGTATCCTACTGCATTACAGGCTTTGTTGTGGATATTTGTGAAATGTTTTGCTACTTTGGATCTGCAGGAGAAAACATGATTACTTGAAGATAAGAATTGACGAAGTAGAAAATGATCTATGTGAATTGAAGGCTGATAGACATGAAAATGAGAAAGATGCTAAATTGTCTCGGGCTGTGGCGACTCTGAAACGCTTGTTTCAAGGAGTCCATGGTCGCATGACTAATCTTTGTAGGCCAACTCAGAAGAAGTATAACTTAGCCGTTACTGTTGCTATGGGTAAATTAATGGACGCTGTTGTTGTTGAGGATGAAAAGACCGGGAAGGAATGCATCAAGGTCAATGAGATTTCTCAATATCATAGTTTGTGCCATTTTATTTTTCAAAACTTTATGATTATGAAGAAGTCAGCCTGTTCATATTTGCTATAGATGGTTTTTATTGCTTTTAATTTTAGTACATTTTTCTCATATAAAAAAAGAAAAGAAACTAGAGAATTAATAAGTATAGTGATGTCAGTGAATTCTAACAAGGTGGTCCTTGGTGTACCAATAGTTATGGCCATTAGATTCTTCTCATCTTCTCCATTGCACCCTATACCCTCCATGCCAAAGAAAAAACTTTCTTCAACAGAGTTATGGCCATTAGATTCTTCTAATCTTCTCATCTTCTCAGCTTGAAAACACTCTTTTTAACATTCTCTCAAACACTCACTTTCCTATTGGTTGAAACATGCGTGGGTCCCTCACTTTGGAAATAGGTTCCACATAAAATAGTAGGACCCACACATGTTTTAACCAACAAAAGAGTGAGTGTATGAGAGAGTGTTGAAAAGAGAATGTTCTTAGCATTTCTCTTGTCCCAAATTGTCAGCCCTCATTCCCAACCTTTGATGCACCCATCCGGTCCGGTTCCTCTTTCCTTAAAAAAACCCTTGCCTCCAAGTCTATAACTGTACAAGCAAAAATCAAAAGGAGATAGAAGATAAAGAAACCTTAAAATAAAAAACCAGGGGATTGCAAAACCCTGTAGGAACAGAAGGTTGCAAAATCCACCACCTCCCTTAAAATTGAACTCAGCTGGGTAAAACTCTTGGAGGATGTGAGATGGGAGACCCACAGTGGAGTGCCAGTTGTGATTGAGACACTTCTATTTGAGATTGAATAATATGTGGTGAAGCTTCTGATTTCAGGGAGGTGTGTGATTGCTGTGAAAGGGAATAAGGTTAGGAAGAGAGGATAATCCGGTTGTAGGGTCTACCTTTTTACCGTGAGGACCAAATGATCAATATTGCTTAACAATGGTCCACCGCGGTCCATGTTATAATATGCCTAGTGATGTATGTATATAAGTACACTATCTCTGCTTACATTAATATCATAGACTTCAAAATAGGGACGAAAGTGATGTGAGGCATAAACCCTGTGATCTGAAAACCTAAACATGAACCTAGCTTGGTGCTTTCAAGCTGATGGACGTAAATAATTACAATTAGCCTTCAGCTTCTGCCATTCCAGCGGATTTTATTTGACACGTCTCTTTGGTTGCAATGACAAGATTGCTGTAATAGCTGTAATTGACTTTATTGTTCTTTGACTTTATTTGTGTTAAAAATACCAGAAGTAGAAATGTTGCTTCCTATTTCTTTGGTTTTGATGACATAATTGTTGTATTTGTTTTTAAAGGCTGTTTTAATTGCAACTGTTGAAAGCATATCTTTGGCATAAATATCAGAGTTGTTAATCCCGGATAGCGGAGCGGAGCGGCCAACCTCCGGGAATGGGAATAGTGGGAATAGCGGCATCCCGGATAGCGGGATAAATTTTTGTATACTAATAATTATATAATAATCTATAAACCACTCATAAAATATTTATAAAATATAATGTGAAACAAAGAATAATGCTTAATTAAGATTCAAAACATAAAGATTCAAATTAAATTTAATTTTAATAAATAAGTTAAATATTTAATAAATAGACTCAAAAAATATATAATTTGTTTATATATTTTCTTAAGATAATAGATAGATACAAAATTAGTTATAAAAAATAGGAAATAATATAAGATATGATTTTTTTTAATAAATATATAATAAGATTGATACTTAGTTAGTACACTACCACTACCCGTCAAAAACATATACAGTATGTTAACCTAATTATCTCTAACTCCACGGCGGCGCAGATCTCACTTCTTCAACCAATCAACCCTAATTCACTTCTTCTTCAACCTCTCTCTCGCTTTGCGTCTCTCTCTCATTCTCAGTCTATGAATCATATCTTGGGAAACCCTAATTCACTACTTCTTCAACCTCTCTCTCTCACTCACTCTCACTCT
Source organism: Vicia villosa (assembly GCF_029867415.1). NCBI lineage: Eukaryota > Viridiplantae > Streptophyta > Magnoliopsida > Fabales > Fabaceae > Vicia > Vicia villosa. The sequence continues at coordinate 125,381,007 of NC_081184.1, read as the reverse complement.
CTCTACAAATCAGATTTCACTTCTTCTTCAACCTCTCTCTTGCACAGGGGTGTTTTGTTAATTTTGCCCAGAAAAATGTAAAAAAAAGGTAAAAAAGAACCGGAGCCGCTCCGCCCGGGAATTTTCCACGACTCGGGACCCGGTATAGCGGCTGAAGCGGCCGCTTTCTCATCTCCTGCTCCGCACCCTTCATATCGCGCGGCAGGGTGCTGCTCCGCTACGGAGCGCCGGGATAGCGGCCGGAGCGGCCGGGATTAATAACTCTGATAAATATGCAATTTTCTGTGTTTGAACTTTGAAGTTCTATATACTTATTGGAATGTTTTTTGTTTTGTTTTGGTGTATCTCTACAGTATTTAAAAGAGCAGAGGCTTCCTCCCCAGACATTTATTCCTCTACAATCTATTCGAGTGAAGCCAATAATGGAAAGATTACGCACATTAGGTGGTACAGCTCAACTGGTTTTTGATGTGATTCAATATCCTTTTTCAACTAGTGGCTGCTTTGAGGAACCTGGTTTTGTTCATTGACTTTATTGTTCTTTGAATTTGGTCTATTAGATCTATTTTGAAATTTACCTTCCAACCTAGCTTGTCCATCAAGACTTTATTGCTCAATATATTTAAAAAACAAACAATATTTGATATCAATGACATTACTTGAAAATTTCTCAATCCATTACCACCCTCTACCTTTTTATTTACCGCAGTTATTTGTCCAGTGGTTTTGTTGTCCCTACAGAATATATTTGGTTTGCACGCTTCCTTCTAAAATTAGATAGTATTTCAAAATTTAACTGGAATGTGTAAAGATGAGTTTAAAGACAAGCATATAAATGTCTGTTTTTGCTGGTGGAGTTACCTTTTCAGTAATTGTGATATGTAGAGCAGAAGTCAACCGTCATTTTTTCATTATAAAAAATTTGCCGGTTTAAATTCTTTTATTAATCTGTAAAAATTTACCGCTGTTGCACTGTTCCCACTAATCTTGTGCTGTACTGATTTATGTTTTTTCTTCTGATGTTTTGTTCCCATATATCACTAAAAACAAATCTTCTCCCTAACTAGATGTAGTTTTTCCAGATGTGATCTTTTTTTCAGTGGTTTCCTTTCATCAAAATGCCGTTGTACGGTCTATCAATTTGTTGAACCCCTATATAGATAGCCCACTACTGGATTTAAACTACGTAGTCTGCATATATTGAGCATAACTCTTTCTTGTATTCTTTCCCATCTATATTCATACTTCATGAAATTTAACTTATATTGATGCATTTTAATATTAACTAATATGCCTATAATGAACTTGTTTTAAGCTTTTGAACTTAACTATTGCAAGTTTGATCCCCCCTTGGAGAAGGCAATTCTATTTGCTGTTGGGAATACTCTTGTTTGTGAAGACCTTGAGAAAGCCAAACTTTTAAGCTGGAGTGGAGAGAGGTTTAAAGGTAATAATGCTTTCTTGACATCTCTACACCCCTATTCTTACTTGGATATTCCTTCCTGACTTCTTCGAATTTATCTCTACACCTTGATTTTTTTTTTTGATGTGTTGTTGCTTTCTGAAGATCTAACCATCCCTTTTGTTTTTTGAGAATTCTACTGTGTACTTACTATGCAATATGCATGTGATGCATTCTTGGTGCCTTGAATCTTGGCTGAATACAAAGTAGTGAGCATTTCCATATGTAATTTGATCAGTTGTAACTGTGGACGGAGTTTTGCTGACGAAATCCGGCACAATGACTGGTGGCATTAGTGGTGGAATGGAAGCAAGGTCAAAGCAGTGGGATGACAAGAAATTTAAAGGTTTGTACTAAATTCTTCTAAGATGTATATTTTTAACTTGGGTCAAAGAATTGCTCTTGAAATAAGCATTTTGTTTTTCAGCATATGTTAAGAAAAAAGAGCAGTATGAATCAGAGCTGAAAGAGCTAGGAACAATAAGAGATATAAACGATAAAGAGTCTGGTACAGTGAGGGGAAAAAATGAACTTGAAAAAAAAATTCAATATGCTGAGATTGAAAAGGTAACTTCATAAAGATATCAACTGTTCTGGCTAGCAAGCTACCAGCCTTAGAAAGTTTTTATTTGAGACAATCAAGCATGCAAAGCTTATTTCATTTAGTGTGTGGACACATTCTTTTTCCATGTTCTTATAGTGTGTTGATATGTTAGGTCACTGACAGTAACTTGGTGCCAGAAAGAGAATTGTTCGTCTCTGTAATTTCATCAATATGAAAAAGAAAAGAATACAAGAGATTACTCTTTTCCAATGGAACTCGTCTAGTCACAACTAGGGAAAAACCACAGATAGTCACACCATTAGCTCATTCCCTTTACATATAAGGTATAAGGCCAGCCATACAAACTCACCTAACAACCTTACTGACTTGTAACCCACAGCCACTAACCTGTTAGTTCTTATAGGCTGTAATCCCTTTGTTCCTCTTATGATAAACTAATACATTTTTTTTACCTTTTTTAGAATTATTTTAGAAGTATTACTGGCATTACTATCACGCTTAACAATGTGCATGTGCTTGCTATGATTGTGTTTCACAATCAGACATGGATGGGGTTTTGTAGAAAATAATGGAATACTTTGTGGCAAAATTTTGCGATTATAGATTAACAGTCTTAGAATTTGGGTTGGGCCTAACTCAACCCTACAAAACCGGTTTGTAAGGTGAGGATTGCACTCATTTATAAACACAACGTAGACCATATGACTAAAAAATTTGGGACTAAATCCACCCCTTCAAATCCAACACAATTAAGGTGTCGGGGGATGCAATTAAGACAAGTCAAAGTGCCGCAATTAAGGCAACTAGGGGAGGACTGCAATTAAGACAGAAATTCCAACACCCTCCCTCACACTTGGGCCTCAATGAGTCCGAAGCATGGACGATGCGGGAAGCCCAACAAGTGGTCTTGAATAGGCTCTGATACCATCTTAAGAATTTGGGTTGGACTTAACTCATTTCTACAAAACCGGCTTCAAACCGGCTTGTAAGGTTAAGTTTGTCCCCACTTATAAAAACAACACGTGCCATATCTCTTTTAGCAAAAATCCAACACAATGAAGGTGTTGGAGGCTGTAATTAAGGCAAGCCAAATGCTGCAACTAAGGCAGTTAAGGGCAGATCGCAATTAAGGCGGAATTCCAACTCACCCCCTCATGCTTGGGCCTCAATGATCCCGAAGCAGGGACGATGCGGGAAGCCCAACAATAGATCTAGGATAGGCTATGATACCTTCTTAAAATTTGGGTTGGACCTAACTCATTCCTATTAAATCGGTTTGTAGGGTGAGGATTGCCCCCACTTATAAGGACATGTTCAGGTCATATATTGTCTGATGTGGGACTCTTTAACACACCTACTCAAGTCCAGGACTAGACAAATGGAGCCTGGAAATAAATGGTGGGTGGCCGGATAACGGAAACCTGATAGCAGACGGCCCACTGATTTTTAAACGAGGCTCTGATACGATGTTAAGAATTAGAGTTTGGCCTAACTCATCCTTACAAAACCGGCTTGTAAGGTGAGGATTGTCCCGCTTATAAACACAACACATGCTATATCTCTTAACAATGTGAGACTAAATCCATCCATTCAAACCCAATACAATGAAGGTGTTGGGGGCTGCAATTAAGGCAAGTCAAATGCCGCAATTAAGACGGAAATTCCAACATACCCTCTCACGCTTGGGCCTCAATGAGCCCGAAGGGTGGACGATGCGGGAAGCCCAAAAATGGATCTAGGATAGACTCTGATACCATCTTAGAATTTGGGTTGAACCTAACTCAATCCTACAAAGCCAGTTTGTAAGGTGAAGATTGTCTTCCACTTATAAACATAACACATGCTATATCTCTAAGCAATGTGAGACTAAATCCACCCCTTCAAACCCAACACAATAAAGGTGTTCAGTGCTGCAATTAAAGCGATTAGGAGAGGACTGCAATTAAGGTAGAAATTCCAACAGAAAGGCACCGTAATGGGCCTTTGTTGAGATCCTGGTTGAGTTTCATCAAATGACCATTTTTAAAAAAGAAAACCCAGATTAGGTTGCCTTTGTTCACTTGATCATTCCCCTCACTTGAACTCTGTTTTCTTTTGAACTCTCGCACGTCCTCAGTCCATGAATCCATTTCGTCGCCTGAATCTCTTCTTTGCTCCATCACCCGTGATTGCACTTGCTCTTTGTACCTAAGAAGCACTAACAGAAGCACAAACACACCGCCACTGGCAATTATTTGAAAAAATGAATAAATTGAACATAGTCACATGTGCTAGTGTCATGTCGAACACCAGACACACCTTTGTTCAGACATAATAAGTAACCGTTATTTATTTAAAGCATAATAAGTAACAATTTAATATCCCAAATCTATGTTGCAAATCCTAGATAGCGCTGCAGAATGTCAGATCCAAAGCAACGAAAGCGGTATAACGGGATAGCCGCCATTGCAAAGACTATAAAACAGTATATAATACTCTCGGCAGTAGCGATTGGTGGTCTTTTCCTGCTCAAATGTTGGACATTTCCTGCAAAACATCCTCCTCCTCATAAATATTTTATGTCTCAAATGATTCATTAACTGCCTTCTTTCTATCAAAAGCTTTCTTGGCTTTTAGCTTTATTTCAGCCAGTATTTTTTTTCTAGCACTATGTCTCCCTTTATCCCCAGTCAGTGTTATTAAATAGCAGTCATGTCACTATTGAACAGCACAATTTGAAAAATCGATATTGTTCCATGATATGCTATTTGTTATAAAATATTGTGAAATACTGGGTATAGCTGCACTGGAGCACTGGTGCATAGTGGAATTTGGACAAACTGCCATTTCCCACTATCCTCAGTTGACAACATTGGCAGCAAATAGGGCATTAATTTACCCCTTCTTAAAATCTCAGTTTAGTTTTAAGTTTTTTAGAGTTTTTAGTCATTTCATTTTATTATAAGTGTGGCCCTACCTTTTCTTCTCCCTCATTCACGAAGAGACTTAACATTTTCTTTTCTGGGCGTAAATTTTTCTTTTTCCGCTTTTCTCTCTTCTCCGTGACGAAGAGTACCAGCTGCCGTTGACGCCTAAGACCCGTTAGGATAGGAGAGCCTTTTCTACAAAATATTCACACACACTTATACATATATGTGGGTATAGATAGGAGAGCCTTTTCTACATTAATGATTTTTCATTCCTAAAATATTTGAATTCTTTTTGGTTTCACCTTTTTCCAGAGAAGCATTGAAGACAAACTTTCCAATCTTAGTCTCGAAAAGGGGACCATCAAAGAAGAAATTAAACGTATTAGTCCAGAACTGGAGAAGGTGACATTGGCAATTCCTTTGTTTATTCATAGCAGTGTTCTTGTATACCAAACTTGTTGCTTATTGTTTTTGTGCTGCAGTTAGGAGATGCTGTTGAAAAGAGGAATATAGAATTACTTACTCTTGAGAAAAGGATAAATGAAATTACTGATCGTATATACAGTGACTTCAGTAAGTCAGTTGGGGTTGCAAATATTCGTGAGTATGAAGAAAATCGACTCAAGGATGCTCAAAATGTAGCAGAGGAGAGGCTGAAGCTGAGTAACCAGCTTTCAAAGTTAAAATATCAGTGTGTTCCTTCTTACCTTTTTTCTTCTTTTTAATCACATCACTTGTTATTGGTTGCAAGCACAACCTACACATTACACAATACTTCATGCATGAATGCATTTGTAAGCTTGCAAGCAACTAACTGTATGTATTTTGCTATGGTGTGTTATAAAACCAAATAGCTCAGCACTAGATTGTCAAATTGGAGAAAATAATATTTGGAAGCAAATGAGGAATGAAGAAAACTATAACTATTATTAAGTCCTACAAAGTCTCGGATGCTGATCTGTGAATATCTTTTTACCCCTTTGACATTAGTTGCTATATTATTTGGAGGATAAAACAGTGTTATCCAATAGCGGTCCCATGGCTGCTATGGTGAAGGTGGAATTTCCAACACTGCCTTACCACACACTACCCATGTATTGGTAGTTCGTTTCTACTGTCATCCAATTTCGTAAGTCAGCGCGTTGTATTATACAGCATAACTCTTTCATTATTAGGATATGATATATTTCACATTTATACAATGACACGGGCCTTATAGGTTAGTCCAGTGAATTGGTTCTTTTTGCGAGATTTCGGTTCTTGCCGGTTCTCATCAAATTCACAAGAGGTCACCAGTTTTAGAATAATGAAGTTAAAAAACAGGATGGGGGAAGATGAGTGTTCTGGTGAGATACCAAGTTGGAGAGGAAAAAATGTAACTAGAGGACAAAGACAGAAACAGTGAAACCTTGTAGAGATACTCGAAGAATCTAATATAGCTAGTAAGTAGTATTAGTTACAGTTTAACTTTAAAGACTTAGATAGAGTGGACTGATGGTTGTTATGGTAAAGAAAAAAATTAATTCAATTAAATAGAAAGAGACATTCCTTTCATTTCCTTTTCTTGTCTCTTTACTTTTTTTTAACTTTTGTTTTTTTCAATACTGTATAATGAAATTAAAAAAACCAAAATGATGTACGCACATTTCATTTTTCAGTAATAATGTTTTATAGCATGCTATTTATAGTCTGTAATTATATATAAGAAATATTAGTAACAAACTGTCAAAATTCAGTTTTTTTATTAAAACCTTGCCAATTATATTCCTTATTGAAATTATTCTACAGGTTGGAGTATGAGCAAAATCGAGACATGAGTTCAAGAATTGAAGAATTGAGATCTTCCATAAGTGATTTGGAGAATGATTTAAATCGGGTACAGAACAAAGAGGCCAAAGCAAAGTTAGCAGCAGAGAAGGCTACCGAAGAGATCAATCAGTTGAAGGATGAAGCTAAAGGTATATAGTAAAGATGAAAAACCACGAATCATCATTGTATTTCATTGCATTCTCTGTTGTTGTGAATTGGTTCTCTGTTTAGTACTTGGCTTTTTACCATTTGAAATAATCGGGTACAAAGTTTGTTGATCCTGACCGAAGCAGACTCACCATCAGTGCTGTTTTTTTGTTTCTGTCGTGGGAGTTTTATGATTTCTATGTTCTGCTGTTTTAGAGTGGAAATCGAAATCAGAGGATTGTGTAAAGGAAATCCAGGAATGGGAGAAGAAGATTTCTGCAGCCACAACTAACAAATCCGAACTGAATCATCTGATAAAATCTAAGGTTCGATAAGCAAAATTTATTTGCCCTTGTACTTTCATGCATATAATGCATAGATAGCCAACATCTTTAGTGTTGTTACAGGAGGCACAGATTGAGCAGATATTGGGGCAAAAGAAGGAGATATCAGAGAAGTGTGAACTAGAGCAGATTAGTCTTCCAACCATATCAGATCCTATGGATACTGATATCTCAACTCCGGCTCCAGTTTATGACTTTAGGACACTAAAAGATAGGAAACACTCTGGCAGGGATAAAATAGAGGTAGATCTTAAGCAAAAATTGGATGCATTGATATCTGAGATAGAAAGAACAGCACCCAATTTGAAGGCATTGGACCAGTACGAGGCTCTGCTTGAAAAAGAAAGAGCTGTAACTAAAGAGTTTGAAGCTGTCAGGAAAGTAGAGAAGGAAAAAGCAGATCAGTTCAATGCAGTAAAGCAGAAGAGGTAAGCTTTTTATTTCTTTCAATTTGTCATTATTTGTCTTGTTTATAATATTAGTTCATAGCTAATAGTTTGGGCATGTATGGTTTGGGTATTTGACTTCGTAGCTTCCTTGTGCACTCCAGTTGCTCTATTGTGGCGTGAATGGCTGCTAAGCAAGACCAATAGATAGGTTTTACTCTAAGCCTGATCTGACCAATACGACTGAACTCAGTTTTATAGTCCTAGTGTAATTTGTTTTTATGATGTAAATTTCTTTGAAGTGTAGTCTAATCTTTTAGAAATTCTAATCTGAGTGTTAGTCTATTTTGTAATAAGACGTTTATATTTCTCATAAATGTATCCCTGAATAAGCCCATCTGTTTAAGTATTTACGTAGACTAGCATAATTAAATTATTGAAAAGGTCTACAAACATATTATTTTTATCACAATGTACAATATTTACAACAATATTATGATTATTATTATTATTATTATTATTATTATTATTATTATTATTATATTATTATTATTATTATTATTATTATTATTATTATTATTATTATTATTATTATTATTATTATTTCACTTAAATAGGCTGACCTGTTATGCTCGGAATGCTTTTCGGAGGACATGAAACTTGATCTTTTTGGTTAAGTAGACTTTTAACTTTTAAGATAACTTTGACTTGACCTGAGCCTAAAATAAGTCTAGCCAGGTATCGGCTTGATATAGGCAAATACTTATAGGCCCATGTCGTCAAACCGATCTATTCCCACTCCCCAAGGAACAAGGAACAAAATGAAAACAATGTGTACTTTTTATGAGTAACTATTTTAGTTTGCTGTTGTTTGTCATCTATCTTTTCGGTAAGACCAATGTCTATTAATGAAAAATGCAGATATGATATGTTCATGGATGCTTTCAACCATATAGCTGGTAATATAGATAAAATTTACAAACAACTTACAAAGAGCAACACACATCCTCTGGCTGGAACAGCATACCTAAATTTGGAAAATGATGATGATCCGTATCTACATGGCATGAAGTACACTGCTATGCCACCAACAAAGCGGTTCCGCGACATGGAACAACTGTCTGGTGGTGAAAAGACTGTTGCTGCACTTGCATTGCTATTCTCCATCCATAGGTAGAGTTGTTTGTACTTGCAAACTTATTTAATTTTTATATATGAGCATATTTCGTTTGAGAAAATAGTTCTCTTTTCTTTTAATCACAAATCAATCCACATTGCTTTTACTTTTCCTTTTAAGTTTCCGGAAGAGTTCATCCAACACATCTTGCCTGCATCAGTTTCATAGAGATGTGGTGCGCATATTCATTGACATGATTCCCACTTTATTTTTTCAGTTATAGGCCTTCACCATTTTTCATACTGGATGAAGTTGATGCTGCATTGGACAACTTGAATATTGCGAAGGTTGCTGGCTTTATTCGTTCAAAATCTTGTGAAGGAGCGAGAGTTAGTCAGGATGCTGATGGCGGAAATGGTTTTCAGAGTATTGTAATATCTCTGAAAGACAGCTTCTATGACAAAGCTGAAGCGATAGTTGGGGTTTACAGAGACTCTGGAAGAGGGTAAATTTCTTTTCGTCACATCATTAAATTATTAACATTTCCTCCCCCCTCTTTCTATTCAATATGTTGATGGCATAAACCTAATCTGTTTTCCTAGTTTGTTTAAATGATAATACATTGTACACTATTTTTGCTTTTTTGCAGTTGTTCGAGTACTCTCACATTTGATCTGAGCAAGTCATAAATTTCATCCGTTGGATCGTTATATAAGTTGCTTGCGCTGTACAGAGTTCGTGGTGCATTTTTATTTGTTGTTTAACGGTTCGTATGTAAATTACCAGCTGGTTCCTTTTTAAAATATTATTGTAAATAGGAGTTCCTCACATTAGATGATTTATATGCATTTTATTTCACTAGAAATTTTATGCAGTTAGACTAGATACCTGATTATTCGGTGGTAAATTTAGCAAATTGATTGAACCTTTGTATTCTTAATATTAATGCTATATATGACAGTTCTTCCCAAACGTTAAACGGGCAAAAGAACTGAGGCACATTGTTCATAATGAATGAACCAAATGGAATAAGATGTGTAGAGATTTGAATCATTTCTTTGGATTGCTTTGTTCTGTATTTTGTGGCTTGTGTTTTCTATCTTTTTTCTTACCAAAGCTGCGATCTTTTTGGTGATAGGGATAGCTAAAGGTTTGAATGAAAGTTTGAATCGAAGCTGACATCTTTTTGGTGATAGGGAGAGGTAAAAATTTGAAGACTTTTTTGGATTGTTTTTGTTCTGTTTTGTTTTCTCTCTTGTGTTTTCTTTCTGATTTGTTCTTGTGATTTGGATAGATGGATCAAAGTCAAAGTGGTGGTCAAGGTAGCATGTATAGAGTGTTAGAGCAGGACCAATGTAACTGTAAGTGTTTGTAATCATGGCAGATCTCACTTGTAGTAATGTAGTGCCTATTTTATTTTAGGTAGTAATGCAGGGCGTAATCTTAAACTGTATCTCCCACATGGTATTCATAGTGCAAGAGTTAGGATTAAGTATTTTATCATAAGAATGAAAGTTGATGTTGATTCTTAATCATAGTATAAACTACATGGTATAAAAAAATGTGTGATTGATAGTCATTCTTGGTGTTAATTGCTTGGAGTATGCATAGATTATCTTAAAATGTGTGACATGTTTTCTTCTCTTGATCAGAATGCATAGATTATGAAAATGATATGAAAAATTGATAGTTATTCTTCGTGTTAATTGAATGGAGTTACTTCTTGGTGTTAATTGAATTCAATGTGTTGATTGAATTCTTGGAGTTGATTGCTTGGAGTTAATTCTTGGTGTTTATTGAATGCTTGAATTTTCATTTTTAGTAAACATGTCAATCTTGCAATTTGAAATCATGTCAGATCACACTTGTAGTAATGCAGGACGTATTTTACTTTAAGAATGTTGGGCATAATATTAAGTTGTAGTTCAAAATATGTTATTGGGCGCAACAAAAAATTAGCTCAATGATTCGATTAAACCGTTTGTATTCACCCGCGGCCCGTCATAACCCAATTTGGCCAAACCGATTTAGGGTTTTGGTGGTAATAGATATGGTGCACAAGAATATGTTTCTCAAAGCTATTGTGAGTGTGGAAGTTAAACCGATTGAAGTGAAGAATGATGTTAAGCCGAATAATGTGAATAATGACGTTCAACTGGAAGAAGCGAATGATGATGTTAAGCCTGATGTTCGACCGACCGTTGTAGAGATAGATGTTCGTGCACAATTTAAAAAAAAAAGTTTTTTTTTATTCGTGAACATATGCTACAATGGGTCCGTAGGGAGGCCAAAAAGTTAAGGTTTGACGTTGTAATTAGAAGGCATGGCAATGATTTGAATAGAAAATAAGCATTTGTAACATTCTATGTAGTATTCTCGTAGCGAGTAAATCCATTATATGTAGTTGTAGAACAATGAAATGTCGAGTGATCTCTTTTGTGGTTTCTTTTGGTTGTTTGGTAAATGTTGTAGTTTTGTTTCCTTGTTCTCATGTTGTACTTTCTATTACTTATAAATGAAAGTTTATCTCTCCTTTATTCCATTTTTTTGGGCAAGCGTGTTATGATTCATTAATATATATTTACATGAATTATCCCAAACATAAATTATGTTCTTTATCAATTAATCAATGAAGTTTCTTTTTGTTTATTTTTAAAGTCTTTTTGATTTCTGACAAAGGGGAAGAAGTGGAGATTATTTTGAAATATCTATTCTCATAAGATCTATCCCATACATGATATGTATAAGATGAAACTTTTGCATCTAACAATGTTTGGCTCAGGAACTTTACAAAAGTTCGTTGAAATTTTATAGAAAGGCAAAATTCTAAAAGATAGTCAATAGAATGATCAAGATCTGAGAAGCCAACAAGTTCATATGTTCTGAACATGGTCAAGATGAACCCAGTTCTGAAGCTTAGTGCAAATTCACAACTAGGTTATGAAAACTCATCGTGTTCTAATAGCAAACCAAGATCTGAGATGAAGAATCAGACATTTATATTCAGAATCTGATGAAGTTGAAAACATGGATGTATTCCTTTCATGCTACATTCTTATACTTCAATTATTTTGTAAGTCTTGAGCTCAGGGGGAGCCTCTGAACAAGCCTAAATGAAATTTAAGAGTATAGTTCTCAGAGGGAGCGGTTTAGATAACTCTAAATATGTTTTATATGATTTAAACCTAGCATAAATTGTTCATCAAAATACATGGTTTTTTTATCATCAAAAAGGGGGAAATTGTAAGAACAAGATTTGGTTCTACATCTGACGTTATGTTTTGATGATAACATTAAATGATATCTTAGAGAGCAATTTAATTCTCTAATGGTTTCTGTCTGGTGTGTACCTTTTTCTATTAGGTTCTAACTCTGAAGAAAAGGTGTGTGACGTCATCAGGTTCGGAACTCAACACACTCGGACTCTGGAAGATACCAGGCGTGTTTACAGATTCAGTCAAGTTCTAGAATGTTTCTATAACAACAGTTATGATGAACATTACTTATAGAGCTTCTGAACGTGACTCTCGAGGAAGAGCTTATGGGGACTCCTCTAGCTCTGAGATTATGTTGTCCAAGTTTTGAAGATTTTGAAGACAAGGTTTTGGAAGAACAAGTTCTGAAGACTCTGAAGACAAGATATTTTGTAGACCAAGTGGTGAAGACTCTGAAGACAAGGTTTTGGATGAACAAGTTTTGAAGACTTTGATGAATTAGGATTTAAAGATTCAAAGACCAAATGCTGAAGACTCTGAAGACAAAGTTCTGGATGTACAAGTTATGAAGACTTTGAAGACTTAGGTTCTAGTGAATCGAGTTTTGGTCCTTATAAGCATGCTTCAACATCAACTATCAGAAGCCTTTGAAGATTAAATGATAAGATCGAAATTCGTTTACATGAGGAAATAGTAATGTTCAAATGTTTTCACTACCCAGATAGGGTGGTGCTAGGACTCTACTTTTTTCTATGTTATGGACCACTCTCTCACTGGCCGTTGGAACAAAACACCTGGAATTGAGTATTCTTATTCTACCATTCATCAGACTTCTTCTTGGCTATAAAAGGAAGACTTGGAAGATTGAAGAAAAACCTCAAGAACCCTATAAAACTTACGCTGAAATTTTGCATAAGTCTCTTTGATTATTCTTTGTATATTTTTGTAAGCAAGTGAACTTTTGCTCATTAACTTGCAACAAGTGACCTTTAGTTTATATAATTTCTTAACACTTTTGTGTTATTTGGTTGTATTTAAACTTATGTAATCTACTTTCAAGAAGCAACTATGTAAACACAAACCTTTGTATTCAGCTTATGATTTGATAGCTCCTTGAGAGACTAGGGTTTAGTCAGGATTCTCAAGAAGACATTGACATGTTGTCTTTGTGGTTTGCAACATTAATAGTTGGTCTTTGTTGTGGTTTCTGTAATCTGTTTAGTTATAGTAGATTAAGTTCTTGTCGAGAAGGCAAAATCTCCTTGGCAAGTGAACTGGATTAACTTTGTTAACAGTGACCAGAATAAAAATAATTATGTTATTCATTTCTTATTTTGTGTTCTTGGTTTTTGTCTTGGGAAGAAGTTTACATTTTTACTTTGAAACTCAATTCAAACCCACTTTTCTTTTGTTTCACACACCTTCAGTTATTTGATTTGGAAACCACTCTGGCCAATGTAAATGGGGCTCTAGACCCTTCTCAAAAAATGGTGGGAAATTGGAGGAGGCACTTTGTGAATCCCATAAGGATTTGAAAGTGGATCACATTAAGTTGCAAGAGAAAAAGTTTGAAAAGATCTATTTGAATAAATAATATTCGAAAACCGTTGAGTTTGAATATTCAATCATGCAAGCTTTCTTTGAGAATGCTTTGAAGAAGGTAGAATCATTTCACCATGAGGTAAAGATCTTGAGCGAGCAAATTCATTCTGAACAGGAAATAATGGATTGCAAGATGGTCACCCTTGGTGAAGACCATGTCCCATAGATTACTTTTGATATCTCATTTTTTTTCGGTTGTCTAAGTTCATTTTTATCTTATATGACTTATGATGTCTTTTTACTCGTTTGTTAAATTATTGTTAATGAATGGAATATTATTATTTTTTAAATAAACTTTCTTTGTTTTTAGATTTCCATTATAAAGGGGAAATGGTTCTTTGATGGTTTTAGCGTAGTATCAATTCATGTTAGCATCTTCGTGTTTGTTTCAGGATCATGGTTTTTAACTCTGTGAAGTTGTTATGGGTTAATTCCCAGTTTATGTAGTGGACGTCTTTGAGGAGACCGCCTGACCAAGAGCCAACTCCTTTTTCCTGCCCCGAGTGAAAATTTAGTTTAATGTCGATGGCGCCAGTCTTTGATATCATGCACCTTAATTTATCGATTCAGAATATATTGCCTCGTACTTACTTTACAGGCTTGGCTTTAAGATTTTTGATTTATCGTGATCATGTCTAGGCGTTTGTCAAAGTTAAAGGTTTTGATGTCTTGGGGCTCCTTCCTCTTTTGATGACAAATATTGCATCTCGGTTACACTACAAGGCTTTATGTATGCGTCGGGATTTGTCGTGATCATGTCTAGGCGTTTGTCAAAGTTAAAGATGTTGATGTCTAGGGGCTCCTCCCCCTTTTGTTGGAAAATGTTGCATCTCGGTTACACTATAAGACTTTATGCATGTGTCGGGCTCCTGCTAGGCCAGCACATATAGTCACGGGTTAGTTATGTATGTTATGGTCCTTCATCTTCATGTGGATGAGAGAGACCACGATATTTAGCGCTATTGAGAGAGGCCTTCCTAAGATATAGTTGGAAACTTAACGTGAATTAAAAGGGTCATCCTATTTTGATGGGAGTTGATTCTAGTGGAATTAATTATTAATATTAATTAATTATTAATTAATAATGAGTCACTCATCAAAACCTAGTTTTGACTAAGTAACTCCCTCCCACTATTTTCTCTCCATTCTCCCACTATTTTCTCTCCACTTAGTTTAATCATTTATTTATTAAATGATTCTTAAGTTTATTGGATAGGTACGCCAGATTTCTAAAATTTTGGAATCTCTCTTCTCCCTCTCTATTCTCTTCATCTCAAAACAAATTCTTTCTTCTTTATTTTTCGAGTGGTCGTGTGCGCCATCAACGACTGAAATTGTTTTAGAAACTACGAGCGGTTTAAACACCGTATGGAGGTGTATTTATTTGAACGATTCATCATAGTTCAAGTGATAATCGTAACCCTTTTGTGAACGAATTGTTTTATCCTTGAGGCGTCATGGTTATTAAGAGTTGTTTTGCATAATTCTAGCAGTATCGTGAAACGTCTTAAAGAAAGCGTATTGTTCCGCGACTCACCCGATAACTTTCTCCGAGGCAATATTTTCAAAATCCAAAAAATCAACAATTTTAAGACGTTTGTATTAACTGCCATGTCTATTGAGGAAATTATCAAAACTACCGCGGCTACTACTGTGTCTGATAAACCATTTAAGTGTGAGGGTTCTCACTTCAAACATTGGCAAGCTAAGATGAAATTATTCTTAATTTTAAATAAGTTTTCCCATGTTATGACTGAGGATATTCCTTTTGGTCCTTCTGGATCAATCGAACTAACTAATGGTAAGACACCGGTGGAATTAGACGGGACTCCAAAAACGTCTGATTTAGACTCTGTTGCAAAAACTAAAGATGCGGCAGGTAAATTACAGGTCGGGAAAGAAATCGCCCTAGGGCAATAGAATGACTATCTTTGCAAAAATCACATTTTGAACAATCTTATGATCTGTATGATTACTACAGTAATTACAAGACTGCTAAACAGGTATGGGAGGCTCTGTAGAAGAAATGTGATACTAAATAAATAGGTGCAAGGAAATATGTTGTAAGTCGCTACTTGAACAATAAGATGGTGGATGAAAAATCTGTGGAAGCTCAAAGCCACGAAATTTAGAAGATCACTCATGAAATCATCATAGAAGGGATGCACCTCAATGAATAATTTCAAATTGTTGTTATCATTGAAAAACTGTCCCTAGTTGGAAAGATTTCAAAAACGTGCTTCAGTATAAAACAAAAGAGTTTTCAATCGAGAGTCTAATCACTCGCCTTCGAATCAAAGAGGAAGCTAGAAAACAAGATAAGAAGGATGAAGTCTTAGTTGTTTCTAACAACAAAGAGAGATTTGGTGCGATTCTGAAGCCTACGGGAAACCATTAAAGAATTAGAATTGACGTAACCACCAAGGTGCCCATCTGCTCGAATTACTAGACAACAACCACCAACTCAAAGAAATGACGCTCCGGTTTTCACTTGCTATAATTGTGGAAAACCGGGTCTTATGGCTAAGAGATGTAAGAGCTAGCCCAAACATGTTGGCTCTAATGCACAGGTTAACCCGACTAATGAGAAATTCATTGCTATGATCACTAAAATCAACGTGGTTGGTGGAAGTGATGGTTGGTGGATAGACATTGGCGCCTCTCGTCATGTTTTCTATGATAGTGTTATGTTCAAGACATACACGAATGTGAAAATAAGAAATTTTTGTTGAGAGATGCTCACACCACTGATGTTGCTGGAATTGGAGATACTGAGTTGAAATTCACCTCAGGAAAGACTTTAATCTTGAAGGACTTCATGCATGTTCCTTAACTTAGAAAGAATCTTGTTTGTGTTTTTATTTTGAATAAGTCAGGGTTTAGTCAATTTATAGGGGAAGATTTGTACACCATCACTAAGAATGGTATTTTTATTGGGAAAGGGTACGCCACTAATGGCGTGTTTAAGTTGAATGTTGATTTGAATAAAATTTCTCCTTTTGTTTACTATTTGTGTGATTTTAATATTTGGCATGCTAGACTCTATCACGTTAATAAGCGAGTTATTTCTAATGCAAGCAACTTAGGCCTAATCCCTCAATTAAATGTCAATGATTCAAATAAATGTGAATATTGTAGTCAAGCTAAAATAACTAAGACTTCACATAAATTAATTATTAAAGAATCTGATCCCCTAGATCTTATACACTCTAATATATGTGAATTAGATGGAACTTTAAATAGAAATAGTAAATGTTATCTTATCACTTTTATTTGCTCTGATTATACTTATGTATACTTAATGAAGAATAAAAGTGAAGTGTTTGACATGTTTAAGATGTATGTAACTGAAATTGAGAATCAATTTAGTAAGAAGATCAAGAGACTTCGTAGTGATAGGAGAAATGAATACAATTTTGGAATAATTAATGATTTTTATATTAAACATGGAATCGTTCATGAAATGACTGCTCCATATTCTCTTGAAATGAATGGTAAAGCAAAAAGAAAGAATAGAACTCTTACTGAACTTGTTGTTGCAATTATGATGAATTTTGGTGTTGCACCTCACTAGTGGGGGGAAATTTTATTGACTCTTTTCTATGTCCTGAATTGAGTTCCCAAGTCAAAAAGTAAGATCTCACCTTATGAGATATTAAAGAAAAGGCAACCAAAGTTGTCTTATTTGAGAACTTGGGGTTGTCTGGCTTATGTCAGGATTCTGGATCCGAAACGAGTTAAACTCGCTAGTAGAGCCTATGAATGTGTATTCATTGGGTATGCAACAAATAGTAAGACATACAAGTTTTATGACCTAAATGCAAAAGTGATCATAGAATCAATTGATGTTGAATTCTATGAAGACAAATTTCCTTTCAAATTAAGAAATAGTGGGGGCACCCAATCGAGTCACATTCCTATGATAAGAAGTACATAAAGAACCAACAATGAAGAAACAAAACTTCAAATAAGTAAAAGAGTAAGAGTTATTAAAGACTATGGGCCCGATTATGCGTCTTATAATGTAGAAGAAGATCCAATAAATCTTCAAGAAGCACTGTCATCTCTAGATGCAGATTTATGGCAAGAAGCTATTAATGATGAGATAGATTTTCTAGAGTCTAACAAGACCTGATACTTAGTAGACTTGCCTCCTGGTTGCGAATTAATCGGTTGTAAATGGGTTTTAAAAAAGAAACTAAAACCTGATAGAACTAATGATATATACAAGGCTCGCCTTGTAGCCAAGGGTTTTAGACAAATATTTCTTCGACACCTTCTCTCCAGTCACAAGAATTACATCCATTAGGATAATTATTTCAATTTTTGTTATTTATAACTTAATAGTACACCAAATTTATGGTAAAATAACCTTTTTAAATGGTGACTTAGAAGAAAAAATCTATATGGAGCAACCAGAAGGGTTTGTGATCCATGGACAAGAAAACTAGGCATGTAAGTTAAATAAGTCTTTGTATGGACTAAAACAAGCTCCTAAGCAATGGCATGAAAAGTTTGATAACTTAATGATATCAAATGGGTACAAAAAGTGAATGAAATTGACAAATGCGTTTATTCCAAATCTGAGGATCGCATCTGCAATATCATATGTCTATATGTAGACGATCCACTCATATTTGGATCAAACATTCAGGCTGTTAATGATATGACATCATTGTTATGCAACAACTTTGATATGAAAGACCTCCGAGAAGCGAGTGTGATTCTTGGTATCAAGATCACAAGAACTTAGCAAGGAATGTTTTTGGATAAATCACATTATATGGAAAAGATCTTAAAGAAATATAATTACTTTGACTGTAAACCACCGAGCACACCGTACGATCCAAGCATGAAATTGTTTATGAACACTGGTGAAAGTGTTAGACAGACATAATATGCAAGCATCATTGACAATATTAGGTAAGCAACTGATTGTACTAGATCGGACATTGCATATATCGTAGGTTTGTTGTGCAAGTTTACGAGTAGACCGAGTAATGAGTATTTGCGAGCTATTGAGCAAGTCATACAGTACCTTAAAAAGACAATGAACCTCTATTTTCATTATGAGATATTTCCTATTGTACTCTAAGGATACATTTATGCATATTTGAATACCTTATCAGATGATTTCAAAGCTACTAGTGGCTTTGTATTCAACATAGCTGGAGGAGCTGTATCTTGGAAATCAAAGAAACAAACTATCTGACTCAGTCCATGATGGAGTCTCAAATGATAGCATTAGTGAATGCTAGTGAAGAAGCAAGTTGGTTAAGATGCTTACTAGCTGAGATTCCTTTATGGGAAAAACCTATGCCAGCTGTGTTGATCCACTACGATGGTACCACGACTATTGCAAAAATAGAGAACCGTTATTATAATGGTAAAAAGGTCAAATTAGAAGAAAGCACAACACTATTAGAGATTGTATCTATAAAGGAGCTGTGAGAGTGGATCATGTACCCATTAATGGAAATTTAGCTGATCCTTTGACAAAAGGATTAGCTAGAGAGAAAGTCTATAATACATCATATAAGACAGGACTAATGCCTATAGGAATATGAGTTTCTCATGATGGTAACCCGACTTAAATGATTGGAGATCCCAAGAAATAGGTTCAATAGGTACTAACAAGTTGTGAGTAATATGGAGATCATGCTAGAGTAAATAAGAAAAAGCATGAATCCTAAAGCGATAAGAGGATGAGATGATATAAACTCTTAATGAGATCTATACTCTATATGAGGGAGTACCTAGGCTACAAGAATACTCTTGATAGACTCACCTATGTGATTTTGGAACTGAGGTTGATTCCTATGAAATTTCGAGGATGAATTCCCATAGCCTTCACTAAACTGGGATACACGTGCATGGCCATTAAAGCACGGACTATTAGAATACACCCTAAGAAAAGTTGTGTGCAGGTATGATGTCTGAGATAAAGTTCAAGACATTTGTGTCACTCTTGTTGAATCGGAATTCTGCTTGCTACGTAAAGGTTCAAGTCGTAAACACCTTTGCTTACGCATAATCTTAGAAAAAATTTGCGTTACTTTTAATATCACCTTTTCAAGTGGGGGATTGTTGGAAACTTAACGTGAATTGAAAGGGTCATCCTATTTTGATGAGAGTTTATTCTAGTGGAATTAATTAATAACGAGTCATTCATCAAAACCTAATTTTGACTAAGTAACACCCTACTATTTTCTCTCAATTCTCCTACTATTTTTTCTCCACTTACTTAAATCATTTACCTATTAAATGATTCTTAAGTTTAATGGATAGGTACGCCATATTTCTAAACTTTTGGTATCTCTCTTCTCCCTCTCTATTCTCTTCATCTCAAAACAAATTCTTTCTTCTTTATTTTTCGAGTGACCTTGTGCGCCATCAACGACTGAAATTGTTTCAGATACTACGAGTGGTTTAAACACCATCTGAAGATGTATTTCCTTGAACGATTCATCACAATGCAAGTGATAATCGTAACCCTTTTATGAACGAGTTGTTTTATCTTGGAGCCGTCGTGGTTATTAAGAGTTGTTTTGCATAATTTTGGCAGTACCGTGAAACATCTTAAAGAAAGCGTATTGTTCCGCGACTCAGCCGATAACTTCCTCCGTGGCAAACTTTTCCAAATTCGAAAATCAACCGATATAATATAGACACTTTTGCAGGGGACCACCAGAAACTATTAGTCTATTGTCTGGACATCTCTTACAACCATGGGCTCTACCGAACCCGATGAGTGGGTTAGTCTCCTAATGAAAGTTTATAGGTTAGAGCTCGTATAAGACAGTCATTTTTCTCTCTTCAGATTCAGCTTTTCAAAAATTTTAACGTACATGATCGCATGAGCTCTCCACATCAATGTATGTCATTATTTTCCTTTTTAAAAAATAATCAATTTTATTACTACGTGTTTACAAATTGCTAATTAACGCATAACCAAATGGAATCTTTCCAAATCCAATATAACATAGTTACTGGAAGTAGGCAATTAACTAGTGAGTATATCTACACTGTTTTCTAGGAACAAAGTATAACTAGTATACTTTATTGCAAAGGTCCAAGTCCAAACTTGAATTTGGAGACAACCCTGAAAATCGTGTTAACCCCAGTTAAAAGTTGAGAACGACAACATAAATTAATTTTAATTTAATTTAAACATAACAAAACTTTCATTGACATTAAGTAAAAAGGTGTGTGAATCTAATTGGACATGTTCACTTCTTTTGTGTCTATCAATTGTAGACAATATTACAAAAAAAAATCAAACATAGTGTGCTTGCAGACGTGGAAGAGACAGAAAAGGAAATTGTGACAATAATATAAAACCAACTAAGAGATCATAAGAGATCTAAATTGCTGCTAATGCTGTTCTATAATATTGTTACTTATGATTTCATGACAAATATTAGATTTTGTATCTCTCATTACTCAATAAGATTCCCTTCAAAATTTGCTAAAATCAGCATTTGGCATTATTCAATATATACACTTCTTGTTGGTTGGTGAGAGACTCAACTCAAGTCTTCTATTCTATTGCATATAAGTAACTAAAAAATTTAAGAATATTATATGATTTTAGTGGATTGTGTGACGATTTGATTGAACTAAGCTTAAAAAGAAAGATTGATGTTTGATTCTATATGATCCTAGTATGGATAAAATATTGAAATACAACATCTTCAATATTATATATAATCAGAAATTTTCATCAGAGTCTGGTCAAACTCGAAAGATTAATCTCTGCATCTGCATCGTGGGGACCAAAGTTACATACCACTTTTTATATCTAGATGGTACAAGAACTTCACTTGTACACTGACAACTCTGACAGAGAAAAAACATCTCCTGTTCCATTGTTTCCAAGGTTGTTTTCTCTTGTGTTTGGTTCCTATAACTCTCCTTTCTCATTTCTCTTTTCACTTTTTTAGTACTTTTCGTGTATGGAAATGGAGGATTTTGATTGGGGTTATGATATGCTTGGAGATGCCACTAATGGTTTTCAAGTAAACAATGATGTAATGAAAAGTGGCTATGGTTCATCTTTCTCTCTTGTTTTGGATAGAGAAAGAGAAATGCTTGTGAAAGCACCTGCAAAAATGGAACAAAAGGGTGTGTCTACTGAGAGAACTGCAGAAGCTTTGAAGAATCACAGTGATGCAGAAAGAAGAAGAAGAGCTAGAATTAACTCACATCTCGATACACTTCGCAGTGTCATTCCAGGTGCTTTGAAGGTTAGTTTAACTTTAACATAATCCTTTTTTAATCTCTCTTTACTAATCATCGATAAAACATTAAAACCGATTAGTCTTCTTTTTTATGATCACAGATGGACAAAGCATCGTTACTCGGTGAAGTTATTCGACATTTAAATGAGGTAAAAAGAACCGCAACACAAGCGTGCGAAGGTTTAATGATACCAAAGGACAACGATGAAATAAGCGTTGAAGAACAAGAATGCGGATTCAATGATTTTCCGTATTCGATTAAAGCGTCACTGTGTTGTGAGTATCAACCTGGTTTGTTGTCTAGTATAAGACAAGCACTAGAGGCTCTTCGTCTAGTAATCATGAAGGCGGATATTGCGACTTTTGGTGGAAGAATGAAGAATGTGTTTGTTGTAATTAGTTGTGAGGAACAGAACTTTTATGATGCTGAATATAGACAGTTTCTTGCTGGTTCTGTTCATCATGCTCTTAAGTCTGTGGTTAGTAGATTTTCTGTTTCACAGGATGTGTTAGGAGCTAGAAAAAGAAGGAGGGTTTCTATATTTAGTTCTTCATCTTTAGAAGATTTCTTATAAGTTATTTTCTCTAGTGATTTGGATATCTAAAATCGTAATTTCTTGTGACATGTAAACTCATGTACACATGATCTAATGTTGTTGTTCCAATCTTTCTGGTGTGCTTGAATTTTGAGTTTTTTTTTAATATACTTAATTTTCTAGTTGTTTTTGTTACTATTGCAAACATTTTTACCAAATAAGGGTTTAATAGATATGCACTGACAGTGTAAAACAATTTTACACTGTCATCCAATAGAAAACAAGCAATTTGCCCTGTCATTAAAAAATTTTAAATATAAAAATGTGATGGAATTGGATACATGGTTGTGATTGGTTGACAGTGTAAAACTATTTTACACTGTCAGTGCATCACCCATTTTCTCTTTAAGATTTTTGTTTTCAAATGATCAATAAATAGAACCATTAGAGCTATAGAGATTAGTGTTGAGAATCATGGGATGAGAGGGCCAAAGGTCATATTCATATTTATATGAAAGATAGAGAACATATGAATACTCATGAGGTAAAGATATTGAATAGATTGAAAAAAGAGAATAAAATTTGTACATTATATTCTATCTACAGACTAAATTGTCTAATTAATCGAGTGACTAAATTTTAACTAATTAACTTAATTTCAATATTTAAGAATGTTGTTCAGAGGTATATGGTCTTCCTTCCTTCTTTCTCAATCGAGTTTTCTGGTGGGGTTCTTACGGGATCTGAACATAGCTATCATAGGGTTTTCCTCTTCTTTCGCTCCATTTTCGGTTTAAATTCCTGGTTCTAGGATCAGGGACCTTGGTGGAGGGAGAGGAGTTTGGGTCTTGTGGTAGCTGTGATCTGCTCACCTTTTGGGCCGCTTGCGTTTTGTCTGTTGTTTTGTTTCGTTTATCGACGGTTGGGTCTGTTCCTTGGTTTGGATTATGAGGCAAGTTGGTTATCAGAGGGGGGAGGTTTGGACAGATGTGAGGAAGAAACATTTTAGGAACTGGGTTGCGAGATGGGAAACCTTTCCGTTCAATTCGGTTTTTAAAGGTAGTGAGTGGTCAAAATTTTCTTCTTTCTACATTTCTGAATTTCCTGAGGACACCAAAGCCAAAGATCTGTTTGGTTTGTTTGGGTGTATAGGTTCGGTGGTGGAGGTCTCAATTTCACCCAGAAGAAATAAGGTGGGGAAAAGATTTGGGTTTGCGATGTTCAGAGAGGTCGAAGATTCGAGACTTTTAGCTATTTCATTGGACAACGTTCAGATTAATGGTAGGAAAATCCACGCCAACGTGCCAAGATTCGAACGTTCCAATCTTTCTTCTCACGGGAACGATGTTGGCAAGAGAAGAGTTAGAGTTGTAGACAATGCGGCTGTTAGGAGCTATAGAGGGGAGGCGTCTAGCTTGGGGCTCAATACTCGTAGAGACGGGAATTGGTCTTTCGCTGATGTGGTTAATAACAAAAGGCAGCAGAAGGCTTTTGAGGATAAATGTCGGGTATCTTATTCGTCAAAGTCTGAAGATAATCTGAGGTTCTCTAAAGCATACGTTGGCAAGGTGGTTGTTTTAGGTACTACTTATGAAATGCAAACCAAGTTTGAGATGGAGGGGTATTATAACGTTAAGGTCACGCCGTTGGGCAATTCTCTTTGTCTTTTGGAAGAATCGGAATTGGGAATTATCGGTAATTTCATTGAGGAAGGCGAAATTTGGTGGAAGAATTGTTTTGAGAAGGTGTTCAAATGGGAGGAGGGAGTGGTAGACACTTGTAGATCTGTCTGGATTTGTATTAGAGGTGTGCCGGCTCACGCTTGGAATTCGGAGTTCTTCGTTTTGGTGGCTAATTCTCTTGGAAGGTTTCTATCACTAGATGAACACACTGGTTGTGGGCTGTTTCTTGACTATGCTAGGGTGAGGGTTTCGGTCCCGTTGGAGTTTCGTTTGCCGGATACGATTGTGGTATTGATTGATGACAAACAATTCTGTGTTTGCCTTTCGGAGGATTCTGGCTGTATGTTTAACAGGTGTGCTGTTTCAGATCATGAACATTCTGATTCGGTTCCCTCCGAGTCGGATTCTTTGTCATCTCTTTTCGCTGCAGCTTCGGAGGATGACATTGAAGAATTTTCCAGCGCTGGAGGTGTGGCTGTAAACGATGTGGCTACTGTGGATCGGTCTAATGTTAGGAATAGCAGTGTGGAGTCAGCTGGGGACTCATCCGTTCCGGAGAGCTCCTTCTCGAAGACGGTATCGGTGGAGAAAGATGGGCCTCAGTTTGTTGTTGATTCTGTACAAAATCATGGGCTGGATAATTTTTGGTTGGATGTTAATAAGTCTTGCTCTGTTATTGTTCTTTCACCTGTTGCTGGGCACGTTGATGATGTAGGTGTTGGTTTGGAGAACACAGTTTTACCTAATGCCGGTGTGGGTGGCGTTTTTGATGAGGCTGTTAGAGGGGTTAAGTTTAGCAAGAGGGGTCGCAATAAGAAGGTGGTTTTTAAGAACTTGTCGGACTGTGGCGGTTCTCTTCATAGGAGGACTATGAAAATTTTGACCAGGGGAAAAGGAAAGGAACCGGTTTTGGATCTAACAGGTGGGAAGAAACACAGGTCTGTGTCTTCCATTGGGGGCAGCAGAGTTATCGCTTCTTCTTGTAATTCCGGAGCTAGCTCTTCTCTTAAGCTCTCTAAGGAGGATGCGGTTACTAACATGGGGGATATGTGCTACGGAAATCTCAGTGGAGGCAGCGACATTAGTAGGAATAACGGTAGACAATGGGGTTTCTTAGATAAGGAAGCCGGAACTAAAATTTGGAAATCTATGGAAGGATTGGGGGTGGTGGCTAAGGGAGGAGACGGTATCGCCATTGAGAAAATAGAAAGATTGGAGCAGGAAGCGGCTTTGAAAAAAGCTGAGTTGAAGGAGTCTATAAAGTTGTTGTGATGATTATTGGAACTTTCAATATTAGAGGGGGTGGCAATGCTCTTAAGAGGAGAAGAATTAGTTCTTTGGTGATTAAGAGTAAAGCGGACATTTTTTTCATTCAAGAGACAAAATTATCTAGCATGCAGGACTTTGTGGCGAAGAGTTTTTGGAACGCCAAAGATATTGGTTTTTCGTTCTCTAATTCTACGGGTAGATCGGGTGGGCTTCTAACCTTGTGGAGGGGAGACGTGGTTGATGTTGTTTTGAGTTTTAAAGGGGAGGGGTATCTCGGCATCAAGGTGTGTAAGAACAATAATTTCTTTTACTTGATTAATGTATACTCCCCTTGTGACCATGTCAAAAAGAGAATGTTGTGGAGTAAGTTGTTGGAGTTGAAAGATGTTTACAATGATGGTGAATGGATCATAGGAGGCGACTTTAATGCTATTAAAGTGAGAGGGGAGAGAAAAGGTAGAGGTGTCGTTTCTAATGTTCATGAAGTTTTTGAATTTGCGGAATTTATTGAAAAAAGCTTGTTGGTGGATGTTCCTTGTAAAGGAAAAAAATTTACTTGGTATAGTGGAGATGGTAAATCTATGAGTAGGATAGATAGATTTCTTGTGTCGGAGAAGGTTTTGAATGATTGGGGGGTGATAGGTCAAATGGTGGGTGAGAGAGATATTTCCGATCATTGTCCAATTTGGCTAGAGATTGACAACGAAGATTGGGGACCTAAACCATTTAGGTTCAACAATGAATGGTTTTCGCATAGTTCTTTTATTCCTTTTGTGGAGGATGAGTGGAAAAGCTTCAAAGTGGAAGGTAGAGGGGATTTTGTTTTGAAACAAAAACTATATCTTCTTAAAGGTCGGCTAAAGTGGTGGAATAAAGAGGTTTTCGGTAGAATCGACTTGGAAATTCAAGAGGAGGTTAGAGATATTAATCGTGGGGATGATTTATTAGAGTTAGAAGGCGAGGACTTTATATCGGATACTTTGTTTAGAAGGAAGGAAGCTACTAGCCGGTTTTGGATGAAATTGAGAATAAAGGAGAACATGCTTGTGCAAAAGGCTAATTTGAAATGGTTAAAAGAAGGAGATGCAAATAGTGGTTACTTTCACAAAGTCATGAAGGAGAAAAGAAGACATAATCATTTAGGACCCATTAACACTTTGAATGGGAGGTTGGATAAGGTAAAAGATATTAAAGATTTTGTTGCTAATCACTTTTCTAGAAAATTTGATGAGGAGGAAGGGATGGTGTCGTCTTTGGAAGGAGTTTTGTTTGATCGCATTAGTGAGGAAGATAAAGTGTGGATCGAAAGACCATTTCAAGAAGATGAGATTTTAGAAGCTTTAAATTGTTGTGGTGGTTCCAAAAGTCCGGGCCCGGACGGGTATTCTTTTCTTTTTATTAAAAGGTGTTGGCCTTTAATAAAAGAAGATTTCTTGAGATTTTTTGATCACTTTTTCGAAGGAAAAGAACTATCCAAGGCGGTTACTTCCTCTTTTTTGGCGTTGATACCTAAGTCCGTAAATTCGCTTTCCTTGGATGATTATAGACCGATTTGTTTGGTGGGTTGTATGTATAAATTCATGGCGAAGATGTTGGCGGGTCGTTTGAAGGCGGTGTTGAATTCTATCATTTCGCCGTGCCAAAGCGCTTTTGTTCCGGGAAGGCAATTGCTTGATGGGGTTTTGGTGGCAAATGAAGTGGTGGATTTTGCTAAAAAAGAAGGTAAATCGTGTTTACTCTTTAAAGTTGATTTTGAGAAAGCTTATGACAAAGTTTCTTGGAACTTTTTGAGACAATTGTTATTAAATATGGGCTTTGGTGAAAAGTGGAGGGGTTGGATGGAATTATTGGTTTTTAGGAGCGACATGTCGGTGTTGGTTAATGGGAGTCCCACTAGGGAATTTGCGTGAAGAGGGGTTTAAGACAAGGTGATCCTCTTTCGCCTTTTCTTTTTGTCATTGTGGCGGAGGTTCTTACGAGGTTGGTCCGAAAATCCATAGAGGTTGGAGAGTTTGAGAGCTTATCTATTAACCGGAGGTGTTGTGTGGATATTTTACAATTTGCGGATGACACTTTGATAGTGGGGGAGGGTACTTGGAAACATGTGAAGGCGGTCAAGATTGTGTTGAGAGCTTTTGAGATGGTTTCGGGTCTTGGAATCAATTTTCACAAAAGCAAATTGATGGGGATTAACGTTTCTTCAAATTTCTTGGAAGCGGTTTCTTTTTATCTAACGTGCAAGGTAGAAAATAGTAACTTCTATTTTCTCGGCATTCCAATTGGCTTCAACCCGAGGAAGGAGTGCACTTGGACCCCGCTTTTAGATAAGTTGAAGACCCGGTTGTAGGGTTGGAAAAACCGTTTTTTGAATCTTGGTGGTAGAATAACCCTTTTGAAGTCAATTTTGAGTTCTTTAGCCATTTTCACTATGTCTTTTTACAAGATGCCGGTTAAAGTGGTTCGGGAATTTTCTATGTTGCAAGCTAAATTTTTATGGGGAGGAGTGTCCGAGAAAAGGTGTATTCATTGGGTTAGTTGGAAGGGAGTTACTTTGCCTTATTTAAAAGGTGGTCTAAATATTAAGGATTTAAATGACTTTAATTTAGCCCTTTTAAATAAGTGGAGATGGAGAATTGCTAAGGGGGGAAGGTTTTTGTGGATAGAAGTTTTGAAGGCGCGGTATGGAGATATTAATTTGCATTTATTTGGAGGCGGGGATCATTATAAAATATCATCTTCTTCTTTGTGGTGGCGTGACTTGATAAAGGTTGGTAATTCTTCCTCTTTTCATAAAGATCCTTTTCTTGAAAATAGTTGTTTTATTGTGGGTAATGGCTTTAGCACTCCGTTTTGGGAAGTTTGTTGGTTGAATGATGTGTGTTTGTCGGAATTGTATCCGGATCTTTATGGTATTTCTTTGTTGAAGAATGTCTCCGTAGCGGTGATGGGAGGGTGGAGAGATGAGGCGTGGATATGGGGGGATTTGGGCATTTCATTAGTGGAAGTGGTTGAGGCGGGTTTATTATCTAAGTTGTTGTCTTTACGGAACTTTTTGGATACTTTTGTGGGTTGTAATTCGGAAAAGGATTCCGTGATTTGGAATTTGGAGAAGGATAAGATTTTTTCGGTTTCATCGTGTTATCACCGGTATGCTTCCCGTCGAATTCCGTTTGGTCCCATTAATAGGAATGATGTAGTGTTGGAAAAGATTTGGAAGATGGAGATTCCTTATAAAATTAAAGCGTTTGCGTGGAGACTTTTTGTGAATAGGCTTCCAACCAAAGATCTTTTGAAGGTTAGAGGTATTGCTTTTTCTACCCCTAATTTAAATTGTATTTTTTGTGGGACTCATTTGGAGGATAGAGACCATATTTTCTTCAAATGTTATGTAATTAAACTTGTTTGGAAAGATATTGGTGAGTGGGCGGATTTTTCGGGTTGGAAGGAGGAGGATTGCTTTCCGCTTTTTATGGAGTGGTACGATAAGTTCCGTTTGAAAAAAGTTAGAGAAGGTAAATTGGGGGTGTTTTGGTTAGCCATTTGTTGGACTATTTGGTTGACAAGGAATGGCTTTTGCTTCAAAAATGAAGTTTGGAGTATTAATGACATAGTTTGGAAAATCAAATTCTTGATGTGGAGATGGTCCTCTTTGGGTGATATTACTTACTCCAAGTGCAACTTTTACGATTTTTGTAAAGACCCGATGTCTTTTTTATCGTGATCGTATTTGGTTTGTAATATCTCTTTTTTTGTCGGTTATTATGCCGGTCTTGTGTATCAAGGTTGGAGAACCCTTAGTTCTCCCGTTAATATAATTCTTGCTTACACAAAAAAAAAATATTTAAGAATGTCAGTTTGCACGAACTAGTGGAGATCTCCGCAGAAATAATTTATTTAGGGTTTCAATGATAGAGAATTTTCTCCTATAAAATTGGGATGGAAAACACAGTTCTCGAAAAATACTTCGAAAATAGATAACATGTCTCCGTTTCGGGAAATCTCCGCCCCATAATATTCTTATTTAATATATAAATTTGACTTTATATGTTGAATTATTTGTTATTTCATATAATTTATTTAAAAACATAAGTAAAATTTACCTATATGAGTAAATGATTAAGATTAAAATAATCATTTTAAATTTTTTAAATTTTCAAAATTTTGGTGTCCATAACTCACTCATAGATTAATAGTAGGTGATTAATTTCCTAAATTTTTTATTATTAATTGATTTAAAATAATAATCTAATATTTTTATTTTTTATGTTTATAAATTTTCGGTAGGATATTTGAGATAATAGAAAAGGAGATGGGTTCAAAATATTTTCGTGACATAATTATGAGATTGATGTAGTGATCAGTGATCACACACTATATGGAAAACTCAATAATTTCCCTTTTAGCATCTGAATTTCAAAATATGGATGTGTTTACTATACACTAAATAATTTCATGATAGTGACACTCCATTTTTGCCAAAAAAAAAGTTTGGATTTCAATCTTCAGAGTAACCTTCTTTGCATAATTTTTGTCTTTCTTTGCAGCGATGAAAAATAAAGTTCCAGATTCAAATATTCGGATTAACACCGTGACAATATTTTACACTCTTACACAGTAAGTTAGAAGAATTTTGACATTTTTTTAATAAACCTTACATTATAAATCATTTTTAAATCAATTCCACGATAAATCATACATATTTGTCATTGAATAATAAGATCTAAATAAAAGAACTAATGCGTATATCTGAATGTCAAAATGTCGAATACATAATGTCAAGCTATCATAATTAATCCCATAACAAACCATAGTATAAAATGTCAAAATATACCTAGTAAAGACAACTAATACGTATATTTGACGTACTTATTCTTCCTCTATCGTCTGTACTCCAACGCATGTCATGTCTCTACTAAGATGCTCTGTAGAGTGACCATCTGAGGAGTGCATTTCTCAAACTCGCCCTTAGTTGTGACTTCTCTCCCAATAACTACAATACGGTGAAATATCGATAACACATCAACGACATAGTCCGCCCATGATTGCTTTTCCTCTAAGATCTCTTGATGAGTTAGCCTTAAAGGTTCTCCTTTTGTATCTAGTCTCATGTACGAATGTAACACTCTATAAAACCATAGGATGTAGTTGTATAATAGATGAGGAGCTAGTACACAATGTACATCCACTAATACTAGATGATATTATTACTTTACCAAAATCTCATCAACATCCCTGCGCCGGACAATGGCAGGAGCATCAACAGTGGGGTCTCTGGGTATACCGTGCATTATCACCATTAACACCCACAACTGCAGCCAATAGATGTTCCTACAGATCCACCAAGAATGAAAATCTAGCATGAGATCCTCTGGTGTCATCTACCTCATGTTGTGATTTTCTTGGGTTAGCTCTCAAATAAGTCACAATCATGTCCAGTGCCTCAAGTATACTAGTTTTTGAGTAGTTTAGTAATTTTTTAATGATTGGAAGATATAGGAGGTATGATACATAGCCAAGTGTGATGGGCATATCACCGATAAGAAGATGAAATGGCGACGTATTTGTGTGTCATCTCTCCATAAAAGTAGATAATAACTCATGTTTAATATAACCATATTCAGTCTTTCATAAGTATTGAAGCCCAGATAGTTGTAAGACATCATGAAATTATGGATCATCAGATTGCGCCAACTTTGAAAATTCCTAATGTGGATGATGCATCTTAACGTATCACGATACTGCAAAAATAAATACATCATCAGATAATTCAAATATTATAACACAATTGTTCGGTTGGTGCAGAACAGGTGGCCAGCAACGAACGACTTGATCTTCGATGATGGATTAGAGAAAAAACGGGGTTGTACCTACAAGGCACTCCGATGTCAAAGTAAGAGAGAGAACAAAGGTACAACAAAAGTATGAAGTTTGGGGAAAGTTTTTTATTACCTTACCTTCTAGAGGTAGAGGGCTATTTATAGTGTTCTCTTCAGTGAGTATTAGGTAACGCTATATTTCTGGGCCTGGGCGTAATTCCATGGCCCAAAATATAGGAAACCATTGACTAGGTCCTGGCTAGTCGAGCAATTGAAACTAGCCGTTTCCGGGGATGTAAGCCGAGCGTGCTCGGATAGCCCTTAGCTGTGGGAGACCCACTGATTAGCTATGCCCAGTTGAAGTGGAGATTTCCTCCTGTTGGTTCCATGGATTAGACCAATGCTTCTTGGGTCGTTTTATACTTATGAGTGGATTGGCCCAAATTGGAACAATTTGGCTAGTCCAGAACAACAACTATTTAAAAGAGTAATTAAATATTTATGATATCTCTCCCTTCCACACAAGCCTAGCATCATGGTTTTGATATAGAGAAAGTGGTGAAAGGTTTAAAGGGCCTTTCGGGAAACCATCAAGCACAACAATATATGTGGCATCAGGGCTTCTAGGATAGTAGGGGACACCTGCATCCTAGAAGACGATGCCATAAACACATGAACTTGGGAAGACGGTCCCTCACCAATAAACGAAGTCTCTCTAACTGTAGGTCACAAAAGTCTATCTTTCTCCATGCAAACGGAAGCATGTTGGGTCACTCTACCTGTCTTAGTCTTTCTTGGTTGTCATTCATTTTTCCTACAATAAAACAAGAAAAATCATATCATAACAGATTATAAAAACAAGAAACAATGAAGCAGAACCAACACAGAAACAATCCAATCCTAAAAAGTAGATAACATATAACTCCGATTTTTATTTTATGAACCGAGGGTTTGTATTTCAAAATATCGACTGCACTATACCAGATGACACAAAGCAGAAACAAAGCATGCACGAGCCCTAAGCTCCAATGTTCATAATTTTAGGACAAGACAGTTCAGGACAAACAAAATGACATATTTATCGCATTTAAGTCTAATGTATCATACCTATTAACTATTTAGGTAATACATGCATGTCAAATCAAAAAAGAAA
Source organism: Vicia villosa (assembly GCF_029867415.1). Taxonomy (NCBI): domain Eukaryota; kingdom Viridiplantae; phylum Streptophyta; class Magnoliopsida; order Fabales; family Fabaceae; genus Vicia; species Vicia villosa. The sequence goes on along the minus strand of NC_081184.1, from coordinate 125,348,755 downwards.
AGGGAATGAGTAACTTATCAATGGAATGAAGTAGAACTTTAGAGACGTACAAAATAGTGGAATGAAGATGTGCTAAGCTTCAATGCAATGAAGTATAAGCTTTGAGAATGCTTGAAAAATGATGGGACAAGCTCTGAGAACTCAAATTAGGAAAGCTTTGATTTTTCTTTATTTGCAAAAATGAAAATGGGAATGGAGACTGAAAGGCGCAAACACTTAAACAAAAGTGTCGGAATTCCAATCTCCGTAGAAAACTATTCGAAATATTTTGAAATTGTGTGTGATTCTGACATTGAACTTAAGTAAAATGCATTAGGTACGTACGAAATTCAATTTGCACAACTAACTATACAAATTCCAAATTTCAGAGTTTTTTTTAACTCAAACTTTAGCATATTTCAATAAGAGCTTATTGTATACTCCCTCTAGTCTCATTTATAAAAAAAGTTGCTTTTTAAATTTATTGAATAATCAATGTATCTTAACAGTATATATGTCATATACATTAATTATCTAAGATAGTATTGAGTTTCTCTGAATTTAAAATTTTAAAAATATTTTTAATTAGGGATATTGAACAATCTCCAATGAGAAATCCAATAAGGGGACGGTGCCCCCATTTTATTGACATGCCTTAATGGAGATTAGGGATGTTATCAGTCCGATCTGGATATTTGCTATTTCGAGAACCGGATCGAAATAGTAATTGGGTAAATTCAGACCGGACCGAAACAACGATGAACCATTTTTTTGAATCGAAATCAGACCGTTACTTCGGATATCCGACAAAAATATCCAATAAATATCAATATAGTATCCATTTTTGGTATGGGATAAAAAAATTATCCATTCCCAGACTGAGTAACATTTCAGTCGGCCCATTGGTCCGGTTCCAATGAACCGGTTCTCGGGTGGTTTTCCGATTTCATAGGTCCAATAACCGCCCTAATGGAGATATATAGTTTTTTTTTTAAGCTCCACGTGGCTGCATATTATTGGTGAACGCGGTATTACACTTTAGGACATAGATTGTGTTTGTGGTCGCAATTTTTTCCCAACAGTTTCACACACAATGGCTCTGTCATCACCACCACTTCACAACCTCTCCTCACTAATCTCTTCGCACGGTATCACCACCGCAACGGCAAGAGCACCATCACGGCGTCACTTAACTGTTCACGCGGCGGCTTCCGATACAACAACCTCCCATAAAGTCAGTACTTTCGAAGAAGGAAACTTAATCCGACCAAAATGGACAGGAGAAACTCCTCTCTCTCGCTTGGTTCGAGCTCTCATTTCATTCAAACCCTTGTACTCTATACTCAAACTTGGCGCTAGACAGGTTTTAATAAGGTTAACCATCGCATTTTGCATAACTAGTTTCGTAACATTTTTTCACTTGTATAATAGACCAGTTTCAGAATCAATAATGTTAATCAATGTGTTTTTTGGATATGAATGAATGCACAGTACAGCTGAGAAAAATAACATACCATGGAGGGAAATGACAAAGGTGATTTTGGAGTCAGATGTTTATAAGGAGCTGGACAGCATTCAAAACAAGTCTTTAGTATATCCAGATTGTAATTTCATATTACTTTTTGTTCTTTTTCTTTTCTTTGTACTGCATGTTTCAACTTTCAAGTGATTTGATGAGTTTTCTGTGCAGATTATTTGAATCCATTCCATGCATATGATGAGGGGAATCTTACATGGCTGGTAAGTGGTAATTGCTGATTTGTCCGGTGTGTTGTGTCAGTGTCAGTGTCGGATGCTGATATGTGTTGAACACCAGATACGCTTTTGTTATATGATATCATTAAGATCTGTGTTATATGATGATAGGCAGCAGCAGAAGCAGAAGCTGCCACTAAGTCAATGGTAAGACGAGCGATTCCTACCGCTTCTTCCGTAGATGAAGCGACTCAGGTCCTACGCGGAAATTGGCTTAATGCAATTGAACAACATCATCTACAGCATTCACAAACATCCGCGATTGATGACATTCTAGATATTGGATGTTCTGTAGGAGTTAGCTCAAGATATCTTGCAGACAAGTTCCCTACAGCCAAAGTCACAGTGAGTTTTTAATGAATGAAGTTTCTTTGTCAACGCGATGTTAAAGAAGCCTTATGCATGACATTGAAATGTTTTGTTCCAGGGGCTAGATTTGTCACCCTACTTTCTATCTGTTGCTCAGCATAAGGAAAAGAGAGGAACAACTAGAAAAAATCCTATAAAATGGATACATGCTAATGGAGAAGACACAGGCTTGCCTTCTAAGTCATTTGATCTTGTATCTATTGCTTATGTGGTATGGTCTTTTTCTCACCTTATTTGTTCCTCCTCTAAATTCAGAGAATACTTTCTATATATACTAAGGGTCGTCTTTGAGGCCATGTAAAATGGACTACCGCACGGGACCTAAAATTTATGCAGACGGCTTTGTATATACATTATTGTTTAGGGACTAATGTTTTTCAATTTATGCAGTTTCATGAATGTCCTAATAGAGCTATAGTGAATATAGTAAAGGAAGCATTCCGTCTCCTTCGGCCTGGAGGCACGCTAGCTATGACAGATAATTCGGTATATAAAATCATGATCATGTTTCTTTTTTAATCTATGTTCCTATCACAAACACTGATATCATTAATACTTCCTTTTGCAGCCAAAGTCGAAAGTCCTACAGGTATTTCCCGGCTTCTCTTGACCATAATGTTCACAGTTGGAACATTATCAAAGTTTTTCATTTGTTTTCTTCATGTGCTGTAGGAATTGTCTCCAGTCCTGTTTACGTTGATGAAGAGCACAGAACCGTTTCTTGATGAGTACTACTTGACTGATATGGATGAAACACTGAGGGAAGCTGGTTTTATGAACATAACATCAATTCTTACTGACCCTAGGCATGTGACATTAACAGCAACGGTTCCTCAATGAAACATCTTTGGATTTTATGTTACCTTAAACCTTTTTGGAACATAAACAGATTTTGAGTTTAATCAAGGGTTTTGTTATAAGAAACCTTATTTGGTTGTTTTGTGCATTCTTCTTTGTAGTTGTCTTACGTTAAAGGTACTGTTGTTTGAAATTAAGGCCTCACTAACTACACCCTAGAATCTGGTTATTCACATACATCTCATTATGTTCATGATATTAAGTTCTAATCTACTGGATTATCGAGATCCAAAATTCCAACTTTTGGAATTATCGTCAATTGGTAAGTCTAGATTATTATTTTTTAATAGGCAACGGATCTATTAAAAGGAATATAAGGGATACTCCACCCGATTATAGAACGGAAAGCCTCGTCCTAAAACAAAGGAGAAGTACGGTATTCCATACATAAAAGTTACTAGAATCTAAAAGATTACAAAAGGAGCACATCCACTTCCACGCATTAAGGACTATTTCCAACAAACACTCATCGAAGTTGAAAGACTCTCCCTTAAAGATGATGACATTGCGCTTCAACCAAAGACTCCACATCGTAGCCAACCAAATGACTGCAATTGTTGTCCTTTTATCTAAATTTTTCACCTTTTCGCAAGAGGAGAAAAAACCTTCAAACTCCCCCAAATTTATTTCCACAAAGTTTCCGATCCAATTGTAAACCTTCCTCCAAATTCTTTCTGATATCGAGCAAAGACCACAAAGATGCGCTAAAGATTCCACCTCCGACAAACAAAACACACAACAAAAATCATTTGAATTCAACAAAATACCTCTCTTGAACAATTGATCCTTAGTAGGCATCCTATTGAGTAAGATTCTCCAACCAAAAGTTTATAATTTTGAAGGGACTTTAATTTTCCATAAATAGTTTATAGTTTTCACCACATTCGCGGAAATAGGAGAAACGGAAGAATTTGCATTAAAGTGCTCAAAGCAAGACTTAATCGTAAAATTTTCATAAGATCCATTCGACCACTCGTAGCTATCCTCAATGTTATCCTCCAAAACCAAATCGTGCATTAGATCCTCGAACTCAAGTTGTAAACCAGGCTGCACAGCTTCTGCATTCTCGAGAATAGCCGCAAAATTCCAAGCCCAGTTGTGATTGGACCAAGAACCACGTGCAGCGACCGAACTGCACGGGTCTGCCGCTTGCAGAAACAGCTATGGGTAGGCCTCTTTCAAAGGTTAAAGACCATGCTACCTTGAATGCCAAAACGAGGTTTCCTCACCATTTCCGATTCTACAAATAACAGCTCCTGCAAAACGATCACACGACATAAAACAGAATTATCGGAGGTAATGAGATCTCTCCACCAAATGGAATCCCTCTTATTCAACACACTTTTATCACCAATGAGAACCTTAGTCGCCGGATCACCATAACGCGTTCTTAAAATCCCACTCCAAACCGAATCATGCTCTTTCAAAATCCTCCATTAATTTCCACTTAATCAAGAGTGCCAAATTTATAACCTCCACATCATCTTTTAAACCAAGACCACCCTTTTCTCGAGGATTGCAAATAATGTCCCAACTCACCCAATGAATATTCATATTCTCACAACCACCCCAAAGGAAGTTGCTTTGAATTGAACGAATTTCACGAATAGCTTTAGAAGGCGCTTTGTAGAAAGATAAAGAGTAAATTGGAATTATGTTCAAAACTGTATTGATCAAAGTAACACGACCAGCTAGCGAGAGGTGTCTTCCTTTCCAAACGGCCAACCTACTCCTCAAGAGGTTAGTCATATCTCTCCACATAGAAATTTTCCTAGGACTATCACCAACTTTGACACCAAAGAACTTAAAGGGTAAAGAATCAACATTGCAAGAAAGAAATACCGAGGCCGCGTTTAAGGGTGTTCCGAAGTCTAAAAAATTTATCCGACTCTGAGCAACATCCAATAATCATCATAACATATTTACATTAACACCTACCAGTAAGCTCTTAGAAAGATTAACTTTCAAAACAGAGAAGTCTATCAATTCTACACATCAAACTATTGAGGAACTATTCAAATAAAATCACTAGGAATATCATTCAATGCATTTGTAAACAAATTTACTAGTTTATTTTCTGTACTAACATAGGAAGTGGATATGAGATTTTCTTGAACCTTCTCTCTGGTTTTTTGTTATTTTATGAAAGACCGAATTTGATGCAATATATATGGCAGTTTGGTTATCACACAACAATTTCATACGACAATTATTCACAAATTTCATCTCATCCAAGATTTGTCTTACCCATATCAGTTCACAAGTAGTTTGAGCCATAGCCTTGTAGTCTGCTTCTGCACTTGATCTTACTACTAAATTTTGTTTCTTACTTTTCTAAGATATCAAATTATTGCCGAAGAATATACAATATCCCGTGGTAGACTTATGATCAACTGGACATCCTGTCCAATCTGAATTAGAAAAAACCTCCACATGCATATGCCCATGATCTTTGTACACAATTCTCTTTCCTGGAGTTTTATTCAGATATTTAACAATGTGAATTAGTGCTTCCCAGTGAGTATTAGTGGGGGAAAAACATAAATTGACTTACAACACTCACACAAAAAGTAATATCAAGTCTCGTAATAGTAAAGTAATTCAATTTTCTGTGGAACCATATTTTGTTGGTTAAGTAATCAAGGAAGATCCCGATAACATGATGACAACTAAAAAAAGTATTTAATTCAAATGGTTAAAGATGCAAACAAACAAGTTAGGGTTTGATGATCACTGCAAACATACTTTGATGATGGCACTCAACTTGAAGAAATCTCAAGACTCGTCTCCAAGAATAAATCAAAGTATCAATAAAAAGAAAGTGTGAATAAAAAGAAAGTGTGAAAGCTCGCTATGTGGTGTCTGAGTGAACAGTATGTTGTAAAAGCACAAGGGCTTTTTTGTAAAGTTATATGGTCAAATCACACACACTAAAACAAGATTCAAAGTCTATTTTTATTAAAGAATTATTCCTAAAAAGGTTTTGAAGTCGTGTCAGTTGAATCAGGAAGTGTTTGAAGCATTTTGGATAAAATTTGTATTATTCAATCGATTGACATTCATACCAATTTATTGGGTTAGTGAAAAAATCATCCTTAAACAATTGGGACAATGTATTAATGAACGACAATGACTCTATATCATTTCCTTCCTTTTTAAACATCCTAAACGTTTATTTTGAGGTTTTCCAATTGATTGAAGAAAGGTGTCAATCGATTGAAACATTAATTTTGTCCCAAGAAATTTTCCTTTTTTGCGCCACCCTCTAGCCTATAAATAGAGGCCATTCCCTTCACAATTTGACATCCATAATCTTTAGTATTCTATCTCACACCTCAATCTCTCTCTAAAATATTTTTCAACTTTCTCTCACTTAAATTTAGCCGTAGCACTTCGAGGAAGTTCTTTTGTTTAGTGAGAATTTTTTGTAATTTTGGAACGAGCATTGTTGTAAATCCACCAAGGAGTATTTTCTCTTGGTTTAATAATTTATCCATAAGGGATTATGTATTTGGGTTAAAAGCTAAACTCGTTAAGGTTTGGTTTTGAGAATTGCATTCTAAGTCGTCATTTTGGTTCGTAAGCTAAGGCTAGTCAAAAGCTTACCTTGGTTCGAGATCAGTCAGGTTCAAAATCTCAACTTGGTTTGTTGTTATTTTGCTAAAAACCCCTATTTGGTTCGTGAGCTCATCCCGGTCAAAATATTTCTACGGTTCGATATTAGCATGATTTAAAATCTTAATGGTTTGTGGTCAGTCTGGTAAGAACCTCGGTTCGGTTTATTAGTTCAACCCGGTTCAAAAGCTCACCTTGGTTTGAGATAAGCTAGCGGAAAATCTTGGTTTATCTTAGGGACTAACCACATCAAGTTGTTGTTTGAAAAGAAGATTATACGCTTCAATCTACTGTTTGGACGAAAGACTAACCGCTTCTCTTTGGTGTCCACTGATGGTTGAAAGTTAGTATGAAACTTCATTTTTCCTTGTATAGGGGGTTCGGGAGTTTAACCTATTAAAATCTCTTAAGAATTATTGAATGCTCTCAAGATCAAATCTTGGGGAGAGGATTAGATCGCTCTATTTTGATCGAACCTCTATAATTCTTGGTGTTACTTCTCTTACCCATAGCTCTTTATTTTCTACTTATTTATTTTTTCATTGCTAATTTCTTACAAACGATTTCATAATGTTTTTAAAACTCTAGTAATGTTAAAGAAAGTTTTTCAAACTACCATATTTCTAAAACACACAATTCACCCCTTCTCTTGTGTCTGGAGTCACATATCCAACAAGTAGCGTCAAAGTCTAACTCCTATTCATTGACTAATCATCTCGGGAGGAAGACAACTTCCTACACACTTTTAAAAAAGAGACATTTCCTAAAAAAATCCCTACCGTTTTATGGTGTTAGGTTTGAATTATGAAAAGCTAGATTTAAAAATTTTATTCAAAGTATTCATCTTAAATTGTGGTAATCTCTGTTTATCTCTACTTACCATGAAAATGGGGAAGGAGTAGATAAACTTGATTTCCTTTGGACCGTAGAGAAAAAGAGAAAATTTAAAATTGATTTCAAAACTAAGAATTTTTAGTAATGTCCCTAGATGATTGTAAACTTCTTTATATCTATACTTGCAAAACCGCCAAGAACTTTCTAGTAATGTCCCTAGTAAATATCATTAGTCTGACATATAGGACATGTTGCATTAATGTCATATTTTTTAGTTGCATGTCATTGTAGTTTGAAGTTTTCAATTTAGATGAAATTTAGATTAAAAAAATTATGCACTAAAAAGAAAAGTATCAATACACCTTAATTATTATGACACACATGATTTAAATTTACACAGTCAATTTATTGAATTAGATTGAAGACATTAATCAATACAAAAGCCATATCATATTTAATTTAAAATTCAATATATAACTTTCAAATATAGATTCAAACTTTAATAAATCTTATCATCAAATTATGTAATGCTTAAATAGAATTGTCATTCATGTTTAATTAAGTTATCAGCATAAAAAAAATATGAGTTATTTAATGTTAGGATATAATCCACATGAGAAACCTCAATTTAGGATATAGTGGTAGATTATTGGATATAACCCTTATAAAAACTGAGATGAAATCTCAACAAAAATGGATAGATTAACCATTTTCAAAATAATTTCTAAAAACTAAAAATCACTCCTTCTTGATTTTTTTGGATGACTCTTTTGAAGTTATGATCTCAGATGCAGAAATTTCTTCAAGGCCATTTGAAGTGACCATCCTCTTAGTCGGGGTATTGTTTGAACTTGTTTCTTGACTCCAGTTTTGTTGGACGGATGCACTTTGCTGCAGTCAATTAATTTTACAAAAAATATTAGAGTACATCTTAATACATTCATTACAGATTGTGAAGCATATTAAGTTTAGTTTCTTAAATAAGAATAAATTTAAATATATTTTTTACATTTAGCATTTTAAGTACCGGTGTGATTACTTATTCTTTGTTATTACATTTGTACAAAAGAATCATCCAGTTGCACATCTTTAATAAAGTTTGATCACTTAAAATACTACATCAATCAACATGAAGATGAAACAAAATTATTTCATAGAACAAATTAAATCATAATATTTTGTTAGAAGTTTAACAATAGACCAGAAGCACAATCAAAATTTGTTGATGGCTTATGGGACAATTTTTGACAAAAATTTAATAACTTCGGAAATAAATTTAATAACTTATCATGCTTTTCTAAACATACATCACAATCATAATTTCTTTTACAATACACAACAACCACAATCACATAATTTTGATAACTTATGGGGAAAACTTTGACAGAATATAAATAACATATGATAAATTTTTGACAACTTATCATGCTTTTCCAACCATACATCACAATCACAAACACAAAAATTTTATAGTACACCCCAATCACAACCATACAATTTTGATAACTTATGGGGACAACTTTGATTGAATATTGATAAATTATAAAAAAAATTATTAACTTATAATGGTTTTCCATACATACATCAATTGTGACAAAATGTAGATACAAATTTGTATAAACAATAATGATTGAGAACTTACAGTTGAGTACTCTACATCCTTTGTGGGAGTTGATATAACTTTTTCCATATTTGGTAAATCATGATTTATCCCTTCAACCGTCTTGCACATCTTAGAAACCTTTGAAGTGTAATGTACAAATATAATAATAAAATATTGAGTGTTAATCAGCGATAAAACCATTTAATATTAATTTTACATTAAAAGTGTGATTAAAAACATAAGATTATTTTTATATAAATGTACATGCTACATGAGAGAAATATCATCGAATTACCTCATTTGGGTTCATATAATCCTTTATCATTTTGATAACTTTTACATCTTCAGTTAGCATTACAATCGACGATTGGCCAAAGTAAGGTTGGAACTTAATTCGTAACGCAAACTCCTTTTCTAAAAGTTGGTCTAGGTGTGAAGGGTAAATCTTGTGATTATCCTCTCCAGCCTAAGCCAGATAAAAATAATTAAAGAATAGAACATTGATAAACTACTAAGGATTCAAATGTCTATATAGGTTGAACTTACATCCTTCATCACTTTTCTTAATTCTTGAGCATACATTCCAACAATTGGGACACATTCTTTATCCAAAAACATAAAGAATCCAACATGATTATCGTACTCAACCTCGATTTCTATTTTGTACCTACAATATGAAATACACATACTCAATCAAGCTTTAATTGATTAATGATACCAAATTTTGAGTTTTCTTGTGTATGCAAACATACTTTGTTACCGGTAAGACACCTTTCTGACCACACGTGCATTCAAAAGGCATACCAGGAGTCTTGTTAGGCCTATTGCATGTAGGACAAGCTTCATAATACCAGCCAAACTTGTTTGGCTTGAACCTTTTGGTCTTGCCTACTGTGATGCAGAAACTCTCCTACATAATTAAATTCACAAACAATCACAAATTACATAACTCCAACCATTGAACATCAAAGGTAGAATATTTAATTTTTTACATGTTGCAATCCATTGATCTCTGCAATAGTTTTTACTTCCTTCATTTTTGTGAAAGAGTTGTCTTGTGAAGGCTGTTGTGAATCAGGTGTTTGTGAAAATGATTTTAAAGCAGTTTGGGAACTTTTTGTTACACCTAATCTGAAACCATAAATAAGTTTTATATAGTTCATTACATTTATCAAACAAGCAAGATTGTAATTAATATTTAAATATGGACAACTGGTCTTACTTTGATTTAAATTGTACAACTTGGGGATGATCCAAATTGATGTGGAGTCTAGAACCACTCCAAGCATTTGACATGCTTGGTTTCCCAGTTACTAAAATAGAATTGTTAAATGCAACAAATAAAGCACTTTCGTAGTAATGGTTTGTTAATTCAAAAGATATAATAAGATAGAAAATGTACTTGAGTTTTGTTTGCACAAAGCATGAGTTATAATAACAATAGTTGGCTCCTTTATACCATTTGAACTCATATAAGTCATCAATTTTGTTCCATAATCCTCCCACAAAGCAACATCAATGATGTTTCCACTTAGAAGATTAAAATCATTGACAATGGTTAGATGATAAATTTTTTAAATTACAAAACATTTTGGTTGTATGAGTTCATACCTTTCATCGCTTAGGGAAATATTGGTATATGCCATTGTGCCTCCATTAGCAGGTTGTGATTTCCCAACCTCATGAAGCACTCCAATTACATCTGATACATTACATACAAATAAGTGGTTCTCGCAAATGATATAATGCACAATGGACAAACTTTACAATGGTTTAAATGCAATTGATTACCATATAAGTAATCAAACATGAATTTTCCATCAAGAATTTCAGAAATGGCTTTAAACTTGAATTGATGTGGAGGGATGTCTGGGAAATCCGCTTTTGAAATAGTAGTGCCACCATTTAAGAGGAGTTTCAACTTGTTTTCGCACAACTTGAAGGAAAAATCATTATCAAGTGGTTCACCATTGTACACTATATAAGTCTGATGTTCTTCGATATTGTCCATCCAATATTCAAAATCTTGATGAAGGGTTAACACATGGATCTGGTCACCCTATAATTTTTAACAAAAATAGAATCATAAATAGTTAGGTGAAAATATACATTTTAAATTGACTTAAAACTAATGTCTACCTTGGCATCTTGTATGACCAGCTCAACATGTTGTTGGTCACTACGCTCTTTTACTATCCAGAAATCAACTACTCGAATAGCAATCTTCCATACTTGATTTCCTTTTTTCAAATCACTTATAAAAATAAATGGCCTTGACATTTTTAAAGTTCAACTGAAATGTAGCAAAAATCACTTGTAATTTATATTGTAAGAAAATATTCATGACATGATAGATTATTCATGTTAAGTTACATCATTATATCACAAAACATCACAACTACACATTTTAAGACATGTTTGATATGTGTTCATCTTAATATGTGATAGGTTAATGCATTACAATGTGTGATACATAAAAGATTATTCATTTTAATTCAAACAACATAATTTATTAAATCATTACATGTTGTTTTCAAGGACAAATTGTTAAAACTTATTCTTAAGCCATAACATATTACTCAAATAACTTTTTTAGGACATAACTTAGAACACTGACTAAAAAAATGTTAAAAATCGGCCTCAAAGTCAGATACCAATTTTTTTTTTTTAAAAGTTAGAAATCACTAAAGGAACCTAAGTTCAATACCACACATAAACTCAAACAAAAATAGAAACTCATACACTTAAACAACAATATTACATTGTAGAAAATATATCAAGTTAAACCCACACATATATCAATAAATAAATAAATCATACCCTTTTATTTTCATCATACATCAATAAATAAATTATACCCTTTTATTTTCATCGTACAATTGTTATATTTGTCTTCATAAATACCATATAAAAACCTTTTTTTGGTAAATAATTACAAATTACTACACATTTATCCTTAAAAAATAACTTACCACATATTGATGAATTTTAAGAAAGAAGTTACAACACATTTATAAATATGTCAATGTCACACACAAAGAATCGAAATAGAAAACTTTGGAATAAAATAAGAATAAGAATAAAAAGAATGTTCATGTTGTTAGCATGTATTATAGGATGATGAAACAAAGAGTACACGTGTGGAAACCTAAACCTTGAGGGTGCACGTTTCCTTAATTTGTTCCTCCTCGTACCCTATTTCACAAGTCACACCTCTTCTTAAGTGTTTTCCTCTTCAATTCTTCTTCTTTCTTGATTATTTTTCTCTCTTTTTAAGAATTCGGATGAACCCTTTTTCGTGTGGTTGAAAGGGTTTTGTTTTTATAACAGGTACGTTTGATTCTTTCTATGATCGATTCAGCTGTCTTATCTCTTCATATTCTTAATGGGTTTTTCGTTTTGTTATCGAAAGTTATGAACTTTGTTGAAAAATTGGTTTTTTTGTTTGCTGGTATTGTGTTGTGTTGTACCCATTTTCTGTTTCTCTTTGGTTGTGTTGAATTGAATTTGTCACGTGTGTGTGGTTTTGTTATTTTTGGTAAATTTGTTGTTTTGTGAGTTGTGATCAAACAATATTGAACTTTACATGATTTTTATGTTTCTCTCTCTTGGTTGATGAGAGAGAAGAAGCCATTAGGGTTTGAAGCTAAGAAGTTATGTGGGAAATTAGTTGAAGGTTTTGGTTTGGTTTTAGAAGATAAAGTTGTTATGGTTTTGATTTTGGTATTATTAGTTAATTACCTGTTTAAATGGTTTGTCATTAGTTAGTTTTGTAATTATTAGTTAATTATCTGTTTAAATGGCTTGTATTGTGTCATGTCATGTGCTGGAAATTGAATTCTTCTGCATTCAATCTTTGTCTTTATGATCATTGTTCTTTTACCCTTGACGCTGATTGCTAAGATAACTTCACCATCACTTTAGGCTCTGTTGAGTAATTTCTTTCGATTTTTTTGCAGATAATTGCATTACAAATCTCATAGGTTAAGATACATGAAGGATATTATGGCCACCATGGAGGTAAAAGGCATAAATTGGGTTGGAAACATGTACCAGAAATTCGAAAATATGTGCCTAGACGCAGAAGATCTGATGTATGAGGTATGTTATGATTGTTCTTTAATTTTAACTAGGGTGTAGGGATGACAAAACAGGTCCGGCCCGCCAGACATTTGTGTTTTGTCCGCACTTTTTCGCTGGGTGGACCAAGGTTTTAGGCCCGCATCCTCTAATATTCCCACTGTCCCATCTGTTTTTTTGTTTTTTGCGGGAGTAGGCATTACCATAATTTTTTGCAATATTTAGACTTTAAAGGTGCAATGCCCGCCCTGCACTCGTTTTTTTCGGGGCGGGTCAAAGGTTTAGACCTATACTCGTTCTGTTTTTGCGGCCTTTTGCGAGGCAGGCATGTCCGTTTGCAACCTATTCAATGTGCTGATTTAGTAATTACACAATAGTCAAATATGTTACTTAATTACTTAACTTTTGTTTTAATGATAACCATGCTTAATTTAATTTTTATGAATGCATACCATGCCTAATTTATATTGCACCTTTTTCAATCATATCAGCCGCTAAATTTCTTATATATGTTTGTTCTTTGGTTATAGGATACAGTTGAATATATTGAGAATCAGGTGCAGAATGTTGGAGAAAGTGTGAAAAAGTTATATTCTGATATCATGAAAGATTTGATTCCTACACTTTCATGTATTTTGGATGAAAGTGACGATGACTCTGAATTGCCGATAGATCAACGTACCGATGCTAGGTTCGGTAAGAAGCAAGTCCAAAATTTCATGGAAAGATATGCAAAGGCTAATACCAAACAAACAGCCGAGCGTCGGAGAATCGGTCTTAATGTTGATAAAGATGGCATACATGCTGCAGCATATGATGGAACTGGTAAGACCGGTGCTCTGTTTACATCGTCTCCGAGGAAGCCTGTCAAAAAAAGCAATATTGTTTCGCGTTCAAGACAACACATTGGGAGCATGGATGTTAAACCAAATCAAGGCATTGATGTGAACAAAGTAAATGAAAAAATGGTTGCAACCAAGATATTCAATGAAATCACTTCGGCAGAAACAAATACTTGTCTTCCATCACAATGTTGTGAGATTTCAAATGAGGATCAAAATCATATAGCTAGTGTTTCAAAGCCAGCTTCAGATGAAGAAAAACAGATTGGTACGAATCCTTCTTATGATGGTGAGTATTTCCTTATCTCATGCTTATAATTTTATATGAAAACCGACTGTAATCTACTCATGATCCCAATGTTATTATTGGCCCCCAATGTTATTATTGGCGGATGGTGTATCATGGCGGAAAGCCAAAAATCCCCCATATGGTGCTGCCATCCTTCACAAATTGGCCATGGTGATTATCAAAAAATCCATCATCACGATCCGTCATGGCCAATATTTGACAAAACTGGATCCTATGAGTACCTTGCGATTTTCCGCACGTCCCTCCCCTTCCCATCCTATATGCACGGCAGTACGTCACACGATTGTGTGATCCCATGATCTTCGTTGCGATTTTACGAACATTATTTTCAACATTGAGTTGCACGTTGTTCTAATGTCATGATAATTAGTACTTAATATTTAAGAAAATTCCAAATTTATTAAGTTTCAAATAACTTTAACAAAGATCTATACTGCTATCATAGATCAAAGTCCTAAAACCATGCAAGAAGAAGATCTTGAGGAAACTTGTGTTATGGTGACGAGCGACGATCTCGAATTAGTTCCCAAAGAAATTGCCGATCTGAAGGCTAACAAGGTACACACTCCTACTCCCCTTTCTCTTCCAAAAACTGATCTTTATTTGGTATTCGTTTGCATTCACCTCTAACTTCAACAATGTTTTCCTTTTTAAGAAAACAATGCGGAAAGGGTTTTCTTTATCGAAGAAGTCGGCAAGAAAACAAGAGTATAAGGAGCTTGCAGTATGGCATGGGAAGAGCGGAGATTTAATGAAGAATTTAGATGAAGCTTGTAATGTGTCTGAACCTGAATGGGAGCTTCTGTAGATACACAACCAATCCTACAAACTTGATTTCCACTCCTAAAGTCTTTATGAAAGGAGATTAATGCACCCTTGTGGAAATTTCTTATGTTGAGAAGATTTAAATTCTTATAATATCTTTGTATCTTTATTTATTTTAGAAATAATGATCACTTCCTATTTGCATATCATCAATTGCATGTCCATTCTCAATTGTATGTCCATTCTGATTGATTCATAGTCCTCCTGAAATTTCTTTGGTTCACTATCCGTCTTTTGGTGACCCTTTGCATGATAGCTATGTAGTTCTATGTAGATTTATATATGTGAATTAATTAATGAATTTCCCCTTGCTGACTATCTTTGTATCTTTGTATTTTGCTTCGGCTTTAAATGAGTCTCTTGCTTTGGCTTTAGGGAATTACTTATTCCATCTTAAGTGATGGAAAAGTACCCTAAGGAATTATAAAAATGCTCTTAGAATCTGGAGTATTTTCGACCGCATCATTTTTACATCAAAATACATCCTAAGTGAGATTCACCTCATATTATTTTCAAAATTTAATTTAGAGATGTATTTTTAGATTCACTTTATACACGTTTCATACATTTTTAATTCTCAATTGAGACACTCGTTTTGCTAAAAAATAGTTTGGAAATATATTTCTGTATACGCATCTCATACATTCTTAATTCTCAATTGAGACATCTCAATTGAGACACTCATTTTACTAAAAAGTTAATTTGGAAATATACGTCTACGTCTGTGTTTAATCTGGAAAAAAATAGTTCGGATAAATATTAAATATAATGGATGAAATAGTATACAATAGAACGTAGGTGTTCTGCTCTAGGGGTGCGTAAAAAAACGGTTTAAAAGAATCAATTTTAAAAATCTAATGTACCAATTTTAAATATCTAATTTGTGTTAGATGAAAACCACTCCAAATCCATTTTATAACTAAAATAAAAATCTGGTTTCCAATTTTAATAACCAATGGTTATCCGTATAACCAAATGAATATGATATCAATAAATGAAAAATTGTTACTTATTCATTGTTCGCCCATTCAATTTCCTGTTATTTTTCTTTACTGAATTCATTTTTTTCAATCTTTCTTTTCTCCTTTTTTTTTTTATATATATTATCTTATTCTAAAACTTCTGTAGTTAATGAATTAATTTGTCTTCATTTATAAACTAAATTATCTTTTTATTATATAATATTTTAATTTAGTTTAATTTAATTTATTTTTAATTTATATATTATATTTGGACTTAAATATTAAATATTGTTTTCATCTCTACATTACTATTAAATTTTTTAATTCTTATTAATTTGTATTGATAAGTTTATTTTATGGTTCTGTTGGTAAGACATGTTTTCGAGCTTATAGTTTATGTCTTATGTCTTATAAGCTCATATGATAATTTAGACGCGTTTGGTAACGGTCTTTTCATCACGAGCTTATAGCTTATTTTACTAGTTTATAGCTTATTTTTCAGACGCTATTTCAAATAGCGTTTTAGCTTATGTCTTATAGCTTATTATTTTTTCTTCCTTTTTTATCCTTATTATTTTAATTAAAATCCATTTTTAACCCTTATAATTTATTTTAATTTAAAATAAAATAATTATATATTAAATATCTTTTATGTCATTTTACATTTATAAGTTAATTGAACCGCTAGTTTTACCAAACACTTCAATTAGCTTATAAGCTATCAGTCTCAACCATCCGCTATAAGCTATAAGCCATCAGTCATAAGCTATAAGCTATCAGCTAACTTATCAACCAACTGCTATTTTTACCAAACAGACCCTATTAGTTTAAAGGTAGTGCACCGTCTGTGTAAAATGTTTTATACGGTCAATGTTTCACAATCCTTAAAAAAAATATTTTACATGTGATTTATAAAAAAAAAATCAAACTTCTACAAAAATTATCGGTTATAATCGCTGACAGAATAAAACTACTTTATACCGTCGGTGTATTTTCATTAAATTTTTATTTTATTTTTATAAATTTAGTATTTTAAAAATTAGACCAAATTAACTAGTCGAATCGAAACCAAAATTTTTATTGATCTGATCTAATTGTTGAACTGTGTAAAATTTAGAATCAGTAAAAAATAGTTAGAACCAGTCAATATTAATAAAAAATGACGAACTGGTGATTTTGAAAATCCGATACATCATAAACTTATAAATTAATTCTTTAAAATGTCATAAACTTATAAATTAAAGTATAAAATAAAATAAAAGATCATGTTTAAAATGAATAAGATAGTTTTTTAGGTGGCCAAAGTAGGATGTTTACAAAAACACGTCACGTTGTTCGATGTTATTACAAGGATGAAACAAATCATTAATTTAAATTATCTGAATGTTATTATTCATCTCAGTTATTTTTTATTTAATTTTATTTAAAAAAAAGCATAAAATAATGAACAATTCAAACGTGTCAGGCAAATTAATGTGGAGTCTATTAAAAGAATTGGGAACTTGCGACTTATACCAGTATTATTAAGTTACACAATATAAAAAAAATTCTAATAAAAAATAAGCTACAATTTACTAACAATTTAGTTTTGATTAAAAACCAGTTTGAACCGGTTTTGAAACCAAATTAAAACCTTTTTGCAATTTCTAATGATTTTTGTATAAAAAATGGTTTGGTTTAAAACTAGAACCGCTAAAATGGATTAGTTCTTGTAATGTAGAAAGCATGCACACCCCTGTTCTGTTCTATATTTTATGCACATTCTAACAAAAGAATGTAAAGTAAAAAAAAAATCTAATAAGTTTTGGTTCACTAAAAATGCCAAACACTCCTTTAAGGTGCGCTTGGAATGAGAGAAATAAAAGAGAGATTGATAAAAGAGAGAAGTTGAAAAGAAAGTCTACAACCGAGATTAAAAACACATGAAACTCACATAATATTCTTTCTCTCTTATACAATGAAGAATGGGACAATTTTTTATTTAAAGAAAGAATATTTTAGAACTTGTGTATTGATTTTAATAAAAGTATAAAATTAATTTTTTATTGTATTTTTCAAAACAAAATTTCTAAAAGTATGTTTCTTAACTTGACCCTTAGGACACAAGTTAGCATTACCCTTTTAATTAAATAACACGCCTATAGTTCTGAGTGTTTGACATATTAATGGAAGCAAGAATATTGAACAAAAATTCTAATCCTAAGTTTGGCATAGAGAAGAAATCGGGAAAAGAGAAAAAAATATGAAAGATGTTGTAAAGATAGAAATAGGTGAGAAATAAAATAGATTTGAATTATTTGAGAAAGAGATGAGAAAAAGAGGAGAGAAGTTATATAATTTTGTGTATGAACATATATATTCTTTTCAAAATATTAATAAAATAAATTGTGATGGATTATTAATTATTAATTATTAATATATATATATATATATATATATATATATATATATATATATATATATATATATATATATAATCCCATTTTAAAATATTTATATAGTTAAATGTAAAAAAAATAAAACACAAACATTACTCATATAATAAAAGAATGAGCAGGAACGTTACATTCATTCAGTAAATATCTTACACTGAATGTGGATGAGGGATATTAAAAGAAAGGGTAATTTTGTTTTGGAAAATACAATAAAAAAAATTTAAAAAAATTATTTTTAGAATTTTGTTTTGAAAAATACAATAAAAAATTAATTTTATGTTTTTGTTAAAATCAATGCACAAGTTTAAAATTATTTTTTTCCAAATAATTCTTAACTTGTGCTTTTAGGATACAAATTAGCATTACCCTAATTTAAATTTGTTTGTTGCTCCAAGCCATGCTGATGTTAGTTTCTATAAGGTGACTTTTCCTAATTTAGGGAAGTATACTTTTGGATTTATTTTAAAAGTATATATTTATATTTTTTTTTTTTTACAAAACGAGGTGTGATTTGCTTATGCAAGAATTTGGTGTATTTAGTATAACATAAGAAAGTGTATTTTTAAAATTTGAGGATAGTTTTGATTTTTTTTTTAGGGTGGGTAAACAATACTTATGGTGCATTAAACAATTCCCTGACTTTAAATGAGTTTTTGCTAGAGGATATGTTGAACGTTGGAATTTGTATTACTTTGCTCGACCTTTAAACGAAAAGGAATATTCATTCCACCTTATAGGGTGCGCCCCACACTTTTGAAAATCCCAAACAGTCCTTATTGTGTCTGGAGATGTATCTCTGAACGCACATAAAATCACACCATCCCTTGTAATTCAGCCACACATCCCATTTTTGTTAAAATCTAGTCCGAAGATGCATCTTTGTATGTTATTTAAGGTGCATCCAGAGATGCACTTTCGTAAATTCTCCTGTACTCATTTATTGTGTTTTTATTCAATGATCTGGTTTATTTAATAACTCATTGAGGAGATGCATATCCAAAAATATCCAGTGGGAAATTAAGTAACACACAATCTTGCATGTTCTTCTTCCTCATAATCAAACTTAATTTCACTCTCAAAACCCTACTTAATTTCACTCTCAAAACCCTTAAAAAAATTTCTTTCATTCTCAATCGACTTCAACATTCTTGTATTTTATCATATCAAGGGAGCAAAAGAAGTTGTAATTTAAAGTAAAGTTCATTCATTTCATCTCTCAATCCTTGCATTAATCTCGTTTTTTAGCTAAAAAAATAATGTTAGTCTGAATATGCATCTTTGGACTAAGTTTCATTTGTTCCGGAGATCCGTCTCCATATTTGTCTAATACTTTGAGTTTTTAATAAGTTTTTCTGTTATGATTGATATTATATATGGTGCATCTGAATATATTTTCCAAAGCTATTGTGAGGATGAATGTTAAATCGAACAAAGTGAAGGATGATGTTAAATCAAATGAAGTGAATAATGATGTTAAATCAGTTGATATTAAACCGGGTGCTAGGCCGGTTGTTGTCGAGGTAGATGTTCGTGAATAATTTATAAATAAATAAGAGTTTATTGTTCGTGAACATACGCTACAATGGGTCCGCATGGAAGCTGGGAAATCGGGGGTTGCAGTTAATCGGAAATTTTGACAATGGTTCTTATAGAAGACAAACATTTGTAGTAGTGAGATGTGAAAGAAGTGGCACATACCAACTGTTGATTAGGAAGTTGAAATATGATGATATCAGATCGAGAAAATGTGAGTGTCCGTTTAAATTGTAAGGCGGATGATACATGGAAATTAAATATTACTTCTAATATACATAATCTTGCCTTGAGTAACAAACTAGTCGGCCATCTAATTGTATGTCGCCTTATTTCGGAAGAGAAAGAACTTGTTTTGGACATGATATTAAACATGGTGGCGCCAAAAAAACATACTTGCAACTTTGAAATAGGAAGTATCTCAAAATCTTTCAAATATCAAACAAGTATATAATGTATGTGTCAGAAACAACAAGGCGGTAATAGGTCCAAGATCTGAAATGCAGTAACTGTTGAAACTTTTGGAAGATGACCACTATGTTTCTAGGTACAAGGTTTGTGAGGATAAAGTTAATATTTGAGATTTATTTTGGACTCATCCCGATTCCATCAAATTGTTTAACACATTTCCAACTATTCACATAATTGATTCAATATACAAAACAAACAAGTATATGCTTCTACAAAGATGACTTTTTCGTCGATTTTGCATTTTTGGAATTCGAAAAAGAAGACAATGTTACATGGACTTTAGAAATGTGAAAGAATATGTTGAAGGAACAAGAAAACATGCTAAATGTAATTGTCACTGATCGTGACATTTCACTGATGAACTCGGTTGCAAAGATGTTTCCTACATCGTATGCATTACTTTGTAAGTATCATATAGTAAAAAATGTGAGAAGTCAATTAAAAACTGCAATAGGCACCAAACAAATTAAGGATGGAGATGAAAAAATGGTCAAACCTGGTGTGGTGTTAGAAAAGATAATGGATGCATGGAATGGTATAATAAATTCTTCCACGAAAGAGTTATATATTGAATCTATAATACATTTCAGAAGGGTGTGTGTGAGATATCCAGATTTCCTAAAATATATTGAGAATACTATTTTGGATTAGGTGGAGGAGAAATTGTTTGTGTCTAAACCGATCAGATTAGACACTTTGACAATAAAATAACTAATACAGTTGAATCTGCACATGTTGTACTGAAGAGTTGGTTAGGAAACAATAAAGGTGATTTTTATCAAGATTGGGACGCAGTGAACCAAATGCTCTGAATCCAACATAATGAGATACAAGCATATTTTGGTCGGAGAATTACTGTGTTAGAACACCAATTTAAAGAGAACATATTTTATTCAAAGTTGGTTAGCAACATATCCTGAGCGAGATTGAATTTTATTTTTCACGAGAGCAATCGAGCAGATAAAA
Source organism: Vicia villosa (assembly GCF_029867415.1). NCBI lineage: Eukaryota > Viridiplantae > Streptophyta > Magnoliopsida > Fabales > Fabaceae > Vicia > Vicia villosa. The sequence continues at coordinate 125,327,318 of NC_081184.1, read as the reverse complement.
CAGGTTCAAATAGCTTAAAGTATGGTTGTACACTTAGGAAGACGTAAATTGTTCCATGTGCTATATTAATTTCAAATAAGATGAAGCTTGATAAACCGATAAATATGGATTAAGTTTAAACACATTGAAAAAAGACTCTGATTTGATGATGATGATGACAATACTATAAAAGATACCTTTGGTAACACTACATTGCTACGCCCGTCTAAATAACTGTAGTAATAACTAATATTCGCTCGCCTTAATTTTTCAATATGTTATTAAAATTTATTTTATCATGATCACTCAACAGAACCATTGTGATATATTAAAGGTTACTTGCTTCGATTTCCAGCAGCAACAGAAGCCATAGTGAATAGTACTTACATAATATCATGATTTATTTTAATAACTGTGATGATAAGTTATACATATATAAGTGAAGTTATCAACCTTTCCCTCAGAGTAGTCGTCACTCTCTTAACAAAACCCCAACAACACTATCTTCCACATTCAGCAAGATCTTCCTCATTAGCATCTTCAAACATAAAGGTAATCAAGTTTATCTACTTTCTATTTTGTCTTCTTCTTATTCGTAAGTTATCTTCCTCTTTTTTCAAAACAAAATCCTAACATCTCTCTCTTTCAATGCAACAAACTCGTCTTGATACTAGTGAAATTTCTCTGGTACAGACAATGCATGTTCATACTGATATCTTAATAACAGATCTAATATCGAGACACATGTTCCAACATCTGCTATGACATCTTGAACATAATTTTGAAATTGTGTGATTATGCAGAAAATAAATATGCAGAAACTTAAATAACACACACAGAATTGTTAACCCAGTTCAGTACAACATCACCTACTTTAGGGGCTATCAAACCAGGAAGAAAGTCCAATGTAGTATTAGTTTAAAGCTAAACTCTCCTTTTACAACTTTCCATCCTAATCATTATCATGTGTTACCTCTACCTATTACCATCCTAGATATGAGAAACCCCATCTCACTTATAATCACTACAGCAATGTGTAACAGTCTCAGTCCCAGTTACTGTATCGACGACCTTTCACCTAATTGAAGATCACACTTCAAAGATCAAGTCATAAACTAGTGACAAGGGAAGACTACACTTCTAGTAAAATATACTTAGTCTTGCTTCACAGATTTGACTAAGAACAAATCTTGATCTTGCTTAAAAGCTTTAATCAAGAATAAAACTCAACACTCATGCTTAAAAGTTTAAAGAGTGAGAACAAAAACTCAACTCATTACCTAACGGCTTCTGAGTAAGAACAATAATGTCTACCACAAGTATAAAAGATACAAGGGTGACATACACCTCAAGTTACACGAGAGACTCTCAAAGCCCTTAGACCTCAAATCCTAATTTACAAAACTATGAAAGATAAAAACAACATATATGTGAAACTAGGTCTAGGGTTATCTATATATAGTCTTCTAAAGTCTTTGGGCTTCGAATTTTTTATCCACAAATGATTGATCCACATGCTTGTAGCTATACCAATCTGTAATAACTCTCCTTAAATCTTGCAACAAATCTTCAAATTTTCAATCTTCAATATACAAATATTAATTCTGTTGGAGATTTGATTTCCTTGTTTCAGATAAAAATCATCTTGACCGGCAAAATATACTGAGATATATCTGGAATAAATCTCATAGGATCCAACTAAATTTGTTAAGATTTAAAACATCTTTGAACTGATGTTCTGGGTCATGATGTGGTCAATTAAAAATATTACAATTTTATCTCTTTACTATTATTTTTACACGCAATTTTTAATTATTATTAGTACAAAAAATCAAATCCAATTTATTTATTTATTTTATTTTATATAAAATTAATGAAAAGTATTGAAATTAATATTTTACATTATGTTAAATAAAATATTAAGATGTAAGATAAAATTGTAAGACAATGTAGATTTTTTTTTAAAATATACATCTATAATATAAGAAAATTTACTGTTCTGGTATTCACTAAAATACCCTTTGATTAATTTAGTCTAAAATAATATATTTGGTGCAAATAATGTCTTTTGGTGGTTTATTAAACCCATAATCAAAATGTGTGGTGGCCCACAACAACAAATCACACGATTCAAATTCTCTATCTCTTTCTGTGTTCTCTCTCCCGCTTTCTAACATTAAAACCTTCTCTTCATCTCTTCAAACCCTAAATCTGCCGTCACCCCTTTTCTCCTTCGTCTCCCTTTCTCCTTCCTCTGGTTTGTGACAATTTGTGGTTGTGGATCGGGAAAGAAGCAGTGGAAGAGTGTGGTTGGTGTTTGTTTGGATGCATAAGGAGGAACAAAGGTGAGTTGCAGTAGGTGGTTTGACGTTTTCAGGTGCAGCTCGGTTATGGTGATCGAAGCATGGTTTGCTATTTTAGAACTGAAATTTCACAAATGCTGCTCAATTTCTAGGGTTTTGAAATTTCATCTGTTTTGTGGGTTCTTATGCATAAGCTGTTTTCGTTTGTTTTTAGTCTTCCAATAATAAGTTATTTTGCTCTTCCATGAATAGGTTGTTTTGTGTTTTTACTCTTGTAGGAATAATCTGTTTTACTCTTCCATGAATAAGCTTTTCTTCCTAACCTATGTTATTATCTTCTCTTATCGATTTTCATTCACACATCTAAATCTATATCAATTTTTGTCAAAGAGTCGAAATATCTTAAAAATTTGAGTTGAGATAGATCTTTAAAAATTGATTGTGAGGAACATTTTCATGATAATCTATTATGGTCATTGGTTGTATATATGAGGAAAATTTGGTAGGTTTTGTTCAGGTAGCATGCTTGATGCTCCATGTATTTGACATATATATCCATTTTTTTTGTGGCTTCAATTTTCCTGTAGGTTACCAATTTTTTTGCACAATTTCTAACTAGATGGCGGCACCATTTCTCCTATTCCTGATAATCATCCGCACACATTTTTTTGTCCTATCATTCTAGGTAATAAAATGAAAGAAAGAAATAAGTGGCCTAGATTTTGGAGTCTTTAAAGCTTGCCACCAGAGAAAATTCAAAGTTCCTAGCATTGAACAAAAGGTAAAGTTTTTCTTATTTGGAAAGTTTGGCATGAAACTATGTATATGATTGTACCAATAATATCATGATAGTGGGTGTAAGGATTTATGTGAAGTATGATGTTTTTTACATGATGCTTTTTTCGTGAAATGGTTGTTTTCTGTCTGTTAATTTTGTGTATTATAACCTTAAACTAAATTAGATTTGTTGATTTATATTTCTCTACCAGATTCTTGATGTTACCAGCAATGAACCATGGGGTCCTCATGGAACACTTCTTGCAGACATTGCTCAGGCAACTAGAAACCCGTAAGCTTTGGCCTCTCAATTTTATGCTAGATATTTTGTGTTTCACTGCATAGATTCTCATTTTTTGGTGGACCTGCAGTCATGAATACCAGATGATAATGTCAGTAATCTGGAAATAAATTAACAATAGTGGCAAGAATTGGCGGCATGTCTACAAGGTATTAGTTGGAAGCATACACAACAAGAATAGTTGAAAAACTAACATTAAAATAGGAGGCAAAAGAATGTTCATCACTATAGTGTCGTGGTTTCTTTTTTATTTATTAATATGACACATTAAATGTGAATCCTAACACTTCATGATCAATTAGATTTCTGTTTTTGGTTTATTTGTCTTCGTTTCACCAAATCAACAATAACCCTGCAGATTTGTGCTCCGAGTTTGATGAAGATTATTTGTTTGATTCATCTGAGTTAGAGTGTTAGAGTGAGGTAAGGTTTATATTTCCTTTTAGCCTTAAGTAGTAGTTCCTATTGCGAAAATCATACTGTAGTATTGAGGTTGATGTTTATATTTTCTCAAACCTGCACCTGGTAGCAGAAGGCAGCATATAACTTATATACGCGCCTTTTTGCCGGATTGTATGTCATAAGGAACCATCAAAATAGGAAGATCTTGAGAATTTCCTGCAGTTTTTATTACCTGGTGGCTTCTTCTGCCTGCTTCAGTCAAATTCTGAAAATTCAGGTGTTAGCTCAACGTGAGCAAAAAAATTCAAACTGAGGTGAAAGAAATCTGAAAGGTGTTTTATTATGAACTCTGCAACAACAAAACATGGCAAACTATATACAATTATGATATAACATGTGCTACTTATGATTTATGGATGATCTATGTACCTGAAGCAGATTTCTTATCACGCATAGGACCTACTGATTTTTAAAGGATCATAACAACTATACTGGTCCTGAAGCTGTTCAACTGTTCATGAATGGCAGAAACTTTTAGTCAGTTCTTCTCTCTTGCTACTTGCTGCAAACATGTGTGTATGTGTATTAAACAAAAGTAGTAAGTAATGTTGTTTTTATTTTTTCACAGGATGCTATAATTCCCATGTCTACAGCTGCAATGGCTCTTCCCCTTCTATCTATCCAAGGAGATTTTGGTGTTCTTTATACTGCTGCTAGATATGCTCCTTCTCTTTTCAACACGTTTTTACAAATGGGTCCTCAGGCTGCTCTTTGATCCACCAGCTTCTCTTTCCTTTCCCACATACTTGATTCTTTGAAACTCAAACACCTTTTTATAAGAAATTGATTTGACCTACTCTCTTTCTTGCTTGCTGATGTCAAATCTAACTGCTGTTATAGTAAAAATATGCTTAAGTGTTCAAAGTTTATGTAGCATGATATAGAATTCACCAAATTAGAGTTAAGCAACTTTATTGTTGTGCTCAAATAATGAATGCTCTTATGCAGGTGATGAATTCAAATCAAAAGATGTCAAACTTATTAAACCTGAGGTATGTGTGTATGATTCATAATTAGATTCATTACTAATTTTGTTTCTTGCTGATAACTGTACTATGGATATTGGCTAATAAGTCAACTCAAATAAGGTTTATCTTAAAAGTAGAATGCTAATGAGTGTCCTTAGAGCATCTCCAACCGTGAACCCATTTTTGGGTTCTTTGTGGGACCTATTAAGCCACGTCAGCTGGAAGCAACTCAATTAATTTTTTACTCCAACGGTGCAACTTTGAAGAACTCATTTTGGGTCCTACAACTTTACTTTATAAATTAATATTTTATCTATATTAAAATTTATAATATAAAAATATTGGCTAGATTGAATTTTTTTAATATAAAATTAAATGTAAGAACGGTTGATCCCTTTAATCCGTTTGCCAGCTTGAAACAATTTAAAAGGTAAAAGCAACATGCCACGCTGGCGAACCTGGTTGAAAAACCTCCGCTGGAGGTGGTCTTAGTACACTATTTAAAGAACTAGAAATAAGTTTGTATAAAAAGTGATGTACTTATAACTTTAACAACAAAAGGAACAACTTGTAAAACAAAATTTCATTTTATATATTTCTTAATCAATGCTTACATATCTTTATTTATTTGTATTTGTATTTACAGCACTGATATAGCACGTTGATTCTGGACGTATCTAATGGCCATGCTGCAAAGAGGGCATTTTTCAGCTTATTTTGCAGTTCATTTCGAACTGCACTTCATAGTTACTGCTGTGTTCACTTTACATCCAACAAATGCTATATAGTTCATTTCGAACTGCACTTCATAGTTACTGCTGTGTTCACTTTTCATCCAACAAATTCTATATAGTTTGACATGTGGCTCCTCTTCTCTTTTATAATTATCGATTTTTTCCTTACTGTTTTATTGTGAAAAACGATACCAATAACAAAGTATAATAGGGAATTAGGGGAGATAAGAGGAACACAAGAATTGGTTATAACTGCTATTCTTTTACTTTCTCTTAAAACAAGATTACAAGTTTACAAGAATAACAAATAACCTCTCTCACCCTAAATTAGGATTTGCAGCTTAGCAATGATGAGAGACTAGTATGCTATTTATAATAAAACCTAACATACTAACTAATGGGCTTTTTCAGCAAGGCCCATTACACGAGCCAACTTAATACACAAGCTAACTTAACAAATTAGCGTTTAATCACTAAAACCTAATTTAACATGCTAACAACCCTAGCATCTTCGACATCAGCATGCTAGACCCATCTTCGACTACAACATGCACACTTCGACACCAGCATGTGAACAACCTTTGACTTCATGCTTAACTCTGTCGAATTGTCGAACCAAGAAGCTACCCTTCGACCATACTAGAGTTCGATCCAATATCTCACAAATCTCCACCTTGGACCCAACTCTACAACGTCAAGGGAACAAACTAGCTTTCTTCATGCAGCTTTATCAACTGCATACAGTGGAAAAACTTGCAACTCGGAAAAGTCTTGGTGATCATATCAGCAGCATTGTCTTCAGTCGAAACCTTCAGCACTTGGACTCCTCCATGCTCGATTACTCCTCTGACGAAATGCAGCCTCACATCAATGTGCTTAGTTCGCTCATGATAGGCTGAATTCTTCGACAGGTGTATTGCACTTTTACTATCACATTTAATAGTGATACCTCGACCTTGAAGTTTTAGCTCCTTTGCAAAACCTTCAAGCCACAATGCTTCTTTCACAGCTTCAGTTAAGGCAATATACTCCGCTTCAGTGGTTGATAGAGCAACAACCTTCTGAAGTGTTGCTTTCCAACTAATTGCTATGCCAAACATAGTGAAAACATATCCAGAAATAGATTTTCTAGAATCCATACAACCTGCATAATCAAAGTCGACATATCCTTCGATTGCTGATTTACTATCTTCACCCAAGGCTCCACCATAAATTAGGACTCTGTTCAGAGACCCATTTATGTACCTTAAAATCCAGTTTAATGCTTGCCAGTGAGCCTTTCCAGGATTCGCAATGTACCTGCTTACAAGACTTACTGCATATGCTATATCGGGTCTAGTACAGACCATAACATACATCAAAGAACCAACTATATTAACATATGGGATGCTATTCATATAGGATCTTTCGACATCAGTACTGGGACACTGATCAATACTCAACTTGAATTGAGGGTTTGTTGGAGTCACAACTGGCTTCGAATTCGACATACCAAACTTTTCGAGAATCTTTCGTAGATATGCCTCTTGAGATAAGCATAACTTCGACTTCTTCCTATCTCTTCGAATGTCAATTCCAAGAATCCTGGAAGCAGCTCCCAGATCCTTCATATCGAACTCCTTATTGAGTTCAGCCTTCACCCTCTTCACATCTTCAACATTGTTGCTTGCTATAAGAATATCATCCACATAAAGCAACAAAATAACAAATGAATTACCAGGTCAAAATCTGAAGTAAACGCAGTGGTCGAACTGACTTCTAATGAAACTTATGCGTGCCATGAACTTGTCGAATATCCTATTCCACTGTCGAGGAGATTGTTTCAACCCATATAAAGATCTCTTTAGCTTGCACACATAATCCTCCTTCCCCTTTTCGACATACCCTTCAGGTTGCCTCATCAGGATTGTTTCATCTAGATCACCATACAAGAACGCAGTCTTCACATCCATCTGTTCCAGTTCAAGATCGAACTGTGCCACCATGGGAAGCAACATTCGAATGGACCTATGCTTCACAACAGGAGAAAACACATCATTGAAGTCGACACCTTCTTTCTGAGTGAAACCCCTTGCAACTAACCTTGTGTAACACCCTTCTAAACCCCACGGAAATTAATAAAATAATTCAGAGTAAAACATGAAAACAAGGGTGCCACAATTCCAATTAAAACAAATTTATCATAAATTCATTGTCATACTTTCACTAAGGAACAATTCATCATAATACATAAACATCTCATGTTAACACAGCGGAAAATTCATCATACGGATAAGCATAACACCATCTATGCAATATCCCACAGAATTTAATACAATACAACACGATAGAGTATCATCATAAACTCTAAGCTAACGTTCCCCCAGTGTTACAATATCAGAGCATGACACCTGACGCTACACTAATACACTGACTTATGAGCTAATCCTCACCAAGTCGAAGCAGCTATCCTCAAATCTGAAAATGTCAACAGTAAGGGTGAGTCTCATTCACAATTAACAAATGTTATCGAATTATAAACAATAACACATCATAGTCACATTATTCATCCAATTTCATTATATTCAGATTGTCAGGAAGTACTTATCAACACACAACAACAAATAGAATACATTACCAAGAGACAACACCATAATTCATCCAAACAAATCATAACCATTATGCAATCATCACATATTATAACATTGGAAAATCTTCCATTCATGTTATAATAACACAAGTAGCCTAATGCAAATGCAACTATATGCATGTGGTACCAAAATCTGGGATAACCCAACTCACCGATCCACCATCGTCAAGGATACGGCAACACCCACTCACTAATTCCACACAATGGGAATTAGCTACCACTGATCCACCATCGTCAAGGATCAGCCACATAATGATTATGAAATGCATGTATCAACCATAACATGCTCATCATCCATATAAACCATCCAAATGTCATAATCATCAACCAACACAATAATCAATAGCCACACACAATTATGCTATTTCTCAACCATAATAAAATACATATTTTACCTCAACAATATATGTATATCAAACATCAATTACCACCACGACATCATAACAGATAGAACATCCGCCATTGAGTGCAACAACAATGACACCTCTCACAAACGTGTACTAAGTACCACAAATCAACCCAACAAAACAGAGTATTTACATCACCATTCATCAAAACACATGATAATCATATTTACCATGAACAACATCCATTTGCATAACAAGCAGGAGCAACCACATTATCACAACACACATCATTGCACATATTCAATTATGAAAACAACAGTCATTGCATCTCATCAACTATGCAAAACCAGAATAAACCACATTTGGAGAAAACGGTACTTTTCAAAATAAAATCAAGTTATTGTTGTTTTATTTGTTTCATATGGTAGCACATTCAATTTAAGGAACAACGTCCAAAACGGCGTCTAAAACGGACTTACGGTTTGAAAGTTACACATCTTTAACTTTTTACAAGAAAACAATTATCGCTACAGCACGCGGCGCCACACACAGTCCGCAGCGCGTAACGAATAGAAAACACGCCTTCGCGGTGCAAACAAAGGTTCGCGGCGCGGAACGAGAAAATCACTACGCCTTCGCGGCGCGGACCTACCTTCGCGGCGCGAACTGGCAAAAGTCAGAGCTTTCACCGCATTTGACAGCATTACGGGATTTACCCCAAAATCCCCAAAAACCAAACCAAGTTATGTCATGAACCTCAAATGCCACCATTTCAGCCAAATACATGTTATAACACAAATATAACACACAAAGAGGATCATCTAATCACCATAACAATCATATAATCATATAATTCATCAAATCATACAATTCCCCTCAAAATCATCCCAAAACCCCAATCTAGCATATAACCAATTGACACAAACAATGCATCTAAACCAGTCCTATTATCTATAATACGATAAAAGATATTAACCGGAAGAGTCCCCCCTTACCTTAGCCAAAGATCTTGATTAGCCCTCTTCCTCTTCTGTTCCTCTTTCACGTATCAGCTTTCCAATCTCTCATCTCCTCTGCTCTGCTTTTCACGTTCCTTTTTCCTTTTTCCCAATTTTCCTTATTTCCTTTATTTTATGAAAACATAAAATAATTAGTAACGGGCTTACTCACTTAGCACCCCCATACTACTAATCTCACCATTCCAGCCCAATGGCCCTTAATCCATAATTCTCCAATAATTCAACAAAATACCAAATAATTCTAAATAATAATTTAATTTCCGATTAAATTAAAATTAGAAAATATGGGGTGTTACACCTTGCCTTGTATCTTTTCGACGTCACTCCTTCGATTCCTTCCTTAACTTTGAAAATCCATTTAGAGCTGACTAACCTTGCCCCAGCAGGTTTCTTGATTAGTTCCCAAGTGTGATTATCATGAAGAGATTTCATCTCATCATCCATGGCCTTCAACCATTCAGTCTTATTTCGACTCCTCATAACTTCCTTGTAGTCTCTAGGTTCTTCGTCTAGAACCTCACTTGCAGAGATTAAGGCATAAGCTATAAGATCTGCATACCCAAGTCTCTGAGGTGCCTTGATGACTCTTCTCGACCTATCTCTCGAAAATAGGTAGTCATCGACAGTTTCCTCATCCTCAGCATCTTATGCTTCTTCTTCGACTTCATCTGGGATATGCAATTCAGCATCAACATGCTCCACCTCAACAGGAATCTCTACCTATTCCAGCTCTTCGTCAGATGTTTCTGTACTTCGACCAACATCATCAGTTTGCTTAAAAGCCATTTCAGCTTCATTGAAAACTACATCTCGACTGGTGATACACCTCCTGTGACCTGGCTCTAGGCACCATAGCCTATAGGCTTTGACTCCTTCAGGGTATCCCATGAACATGCATTTCAGAGCTCTAGGTTCGACCTTTTCTTGCCTAATGTGAGCATAGGCTATGCAGCCAAATACTCTCAGTTTGTCGAGATCTGGTGGATGTCCCGACCAAACTTCTTCAGGTGTCTTCATATCTAACGCTGTCGAAGGACATCTGTTTATCAGATATGTTGCTGTCGAAACAACCTCATCCCAGAACACCTTCTTTAGTCCAGCACTAGTCAACATGCATTTGACTCTCTCCAAAATAGTTCGATTAAACCTTTTAGCCAAACCATTTTGCTATGGAGTACCTGCAGTAGTTATGTGCCTTGCAAAACCAGAGGCAGCACAAAAACTGTCGAATGCCTCATTGCAAAATTCAAGGCCATTGTCGGTTCTCAACCTCTTGACCTTTCTGCCAGTCTGATTTTCAACCAGAGTCTTCCAACTTTTGAAATTCTCAAAAGTTTCATCCTTAGTCTTCTGGATGAATATCCATAATTTTCTGGAATAATCATCTACTATGGATAGAAAATACCCTGCTCCTGAATGTGATGGACACCTTGCAGGCCCCCAAAGATCAGCATGGATGTAATCAAGGGATCCATGTGTTCTATGTTTGCCTTTGTTGAACTTCACTCTGCAAGATTTTCCAAGTACACAGGGTTCACAAAACTTCAACTTTTCGACTTTATCTCCACCAAGCAGATTTTGTTTCCCTAATTCGACCAGACCCCTTTCACTGACATGGCCCAATCTCATGTGCCAGATTTCTGTCTTCGACAAAGGTTTCGTGGATGCAACATTTGTCGAACCACTTACAGCTTCAGCCTCAAGGGTATACAAGCCTTGTTTCTTCACGCCTCTCAAGACTTCCTTCGAACCCTTCATGACTCTTAGGATACTTTTCTCTCCTTGGAAAACATATCCTTTCTTGTCGAATTCACCAAGAGAAAGTAGATTTCTCTTCAAATCAGGAACATACCTGACTTCAGTCAACAACCTTATTGACTCATCATGGAGCTTGAACCTTATAGATCCAACACCCGCAATCTTGCAAGCCTTGTTGTTTCCCAGCAATACTAATCCACCATCTTGATCACATAATTCCTTGAACAAGTCTTTGTTTGGAGTCATGTGCCAAGTGCAACCTGAATCCATAATCCACTCTCTTCTCGAGTCACTGCTTGACACCACAAGAACATCAGATGATTCGAAATCATCTTGAACAATGGCTACATTGCCATTATCCTTACCTCCATGATCTTTCAGGCGTTCAGGGCACACCTTTCTTGTGTGACCCTCCTTCTTACAATGATAGCATCGAATGCTAGATGCTTCGCCACTGTAAGACTTCGACTGGCTTTTGCCCTTCTTCTTGTCAAACTTACCATCCTTTCGTAAGAGTTTTCCTTTAACGGCCAAACCTTCGCCAACAGTCGAAGGTTTATGCTCCTTTCGTTCGTTCAAGTCCTTAGAATACAAGGCTGATTGAACTTCTTCAAACGTCAGGGACTCCCTTCCATATAGGAGAGTTTCTTTGAAGTGAGCATGTGATCGAGGCAAAGAACACAATAGTAACAGCGCTTGCTCTTCATCATCGATCTTCACATCAATATTTTCAAGATCAAGAATCAGCTTGTTGAACATATCCAACTGCTCAGCCAACACTTTATCTTCAATCATCTTGAATGAATACAAAGCTTGCTTCAGGTAGAGTCGATTTACCAGCGATTTGGTCATGTACAAACTTTCAAGTTTCACCCATAACCCTGATGTCGTCGTCTCCTTTGATACCTGTCGAAGAACCTTATCACCAAGGCTCAACAAAATTGCGCTGTGTGCTTTTTCGATCATATTCGTCTTCTCCGCCGCCGTTAATGCAGCATTCATGGCTGCCTCAACGCTTCCAAACAACCCTGCTGAACCAGTAGGGCTTTCATCTTCAAGCGCCACAGACCGAAATCATTCACTCTGGTGAACTTTTCAATCTCATACTTTGTTGAAGGCATCTTCTCCACGTTCACCGCACCAATTTGTTGTGAAAAACGATACCAATAACAAAGTATAATAGGGAATTAGGGGAGATAAGAGGAACACAAGAATTGGTTATAACTGCTATTCTTTTACTTTCTCTTAAAACAAGATTACAAGTTTACAAGAATAACAAATAACCTCTCTCACCCTAAATTAGGATTTGCAGCTTAGCAATGATGAGAGACTAGTATGCTATTTATAATAAAACCTAACATACTAACTAATGGGCTTTTTCAGCAAGGCCCATTACACGAGCCAACTTAATACACAAGCTAACTTAACAAATTAGCGTTTAATCACTAAAACCTAATTTAACATGCTAACAACCCTAGCATCTTCGACATCTGCATGCTAGACCCATCTTCGACTACAACATGCACACTTCGACACCAGCATGTGAACAACCTTCGACTTCATGCTTAACTCTATCGAACTGTCGAACCAAGAAGCTACCCTTCGACCATACTAGAGTTTGATCCAATATCTCACATGTTTTGATATGATTCAAGTTAAGTATTCATTTGAAGCAATGTATGATAATTTACAAATACTTAAATGTATCTCTTTTCAATATATTTTTCAATATTATCAAAATAATATTTAATTACAAATTAAACCAACTTCTTAAATAAAATTTATAAATATAAATTTTTTGTGTAAAGAATTTTAGAATTTGTTTTAGACGAATTTTATAAAACAAAATTTGACTGATTTCACAAAATTAAGTATTTGAAAAAAATTATTAAAGAATTGGCAAAATATTATATACTTTGATAAAAATTATTTTAAATTTCAAATATTATCGGGAAGGTGATGTTAATATGTTGGAACAATGCATGGTCATGTTCTTATTCGGCCTTCAGTTATATGGGTCTTTCAAGAAATAGTCTATTTATTTTATGGGTTATAATCCATTTATTTTTTTACACTTATTATTTTTCAATGAAACCTCTACATTTTTTAATGCATTCTTAATTGTATTTTTCAATCTACACCAATATCATTATTATTTTCTTAATTACTTTTTTTTTACTATTCGATTTTTTTACATTATTATTTTTTTAAAACTTTTCTTCTAAATCAATTTTTTTTATTAATAGCTTTTATTTAACTCATTCCAAATGCGCGAAACCGACGGGTACCCGTGCAAATGCACGAGTGTCACACTAGTTTTTTTTAAAAAATAACTGCACCGTTAAAATAAATAAAAAATTGAATGGTATGATAAAGACCTCTAAAATGATTATAGAATAGGTTGCACTATTAAAAGAGCTGTTATTATAGATGCGATTGGGAGATTAAAAGAACTGTTATAAAAGTAAAACTGTATGAACGCTATAATTATGTACAGTAACGAGCATCAAACATACTATCTTTTGCCAATAATACGGTTGTGTGCAAATGTGCATTGATGTTTTTAGGGTGTATGAATGAGTTATAAGTTGACCACCTAATCCACCGTTGATATTTAATGAGTGTCCATAAAGCATGTGTCTTCTCTTAAACACCAAGTTAGGCTCATCAATGCATGGAGTCATTTGGCGTCTGAGTCCCACTTCTCTAAATTAAATATTTAGAAAACTACTAGCACTAGTTGATAGATACACAAGATAATTTATATTTTTAATATTATTGATTTGTTTATAGAGTCAATTTGATTTTTAGTCTTATTTTTTTGGAAAAATAAAAGTAAATAGTTTATTATCTCACGTAAACTAACTCTTAATGTCACAATAACCTTAGGGGTGGTCACGCATTTATATTTTTAGCAAGTATAATTGGTGTCCACTATAGAGCCTTCGGTAAAACTAACACGAACCTCTATCACAACATCCAACTGGAGTATTGCCATCACGTTCATCCTCCATCATGGTGAACAAAAGGGCAACAACTTCGGCCACACAAGGAACCTGACAGCAAGGAAAATGTCATAGCAGAGATGTGTGCTGCTATGGACGACTTTCGTCGCCAGAACCAAGCCTTGGAGGATAACGTCCTTCATATCCATCAGCGCCAGCAAGAAATATACTTGGTGGATGAATTAGAAGTAATGGATACCCAACCTCTACTAGACGAGATATGGGAGATACCCGACCCAGAGAACTTCAAGACGCTATCTATGGCTAAGTTCGATGGACGCAACGACCCATATGAGCATGTGGCTTCCATCAACACTCAAATGACCATCATTGAGAAACTTGACTCCTTGAATTGCAAGCTCTTATCGAGCACCTTTAGAGATGCAATCCTGAGGGTATATGGGTCTTCCCAAGCTCTCCGTCACCAACTATCAAAACCTAGTGAAAAAGCTAGTCCATTAGTTCGTCGTGAACAAGCATAGGAAGTTGACTGCCACTAGTAAATTCAATATTTGCCAGGGTCCCTCAGATTCGCTTAAGGAGTATTTCTCCCGCTTCAATGAAGCAACAATAAAGGTAATCAATCCAAACTAGGAAATGTTCGTAGGAGAATTTCAGAACGGGATTAGGGCGAGACACTTTAATGAATCCCTCGCCCAAAGTTCATTGGCGTCTTTGATTGAAGTAGTGACGCAAGGAGAATGTTACATCAAGGGCGAGGAGACCAATGATGAAAAGAAGGCCTGGGATTCAAAAGAATACACTCCCAATACATATAATACACGAAGGAACCAATACACGTCGCTATGAGGGACAAAACAACATTCCAGCTAAGTGGAAAGCCTGTGGAGAGCTTTACTCCCCTGAACACTTGTCGAAAGAAAATATAGGGTAAGTTCTTCACATGCATAATACCCCTCAACCACTTACCCGAAAGTGGATTTCATGGTACCAGAACTTAATACTTGGTGTAAGTTCCAAAAGATCAAGGGGCATCGCATCAAGGACTGCCTACAGATCCAGAAAGAGATAGAACACCCGATCAAGGAGAGACACTTAAAGAAGTATGTTTAGCGTAGCCTTTGTGGAAAATCAGAGGGATCTAGTTCCCAAGGGTGAGATGACCCTGAGATTCTCGTATCCATTAAAGTAAAAGAGCCTAGTAGGGAGGAAGAAAGGAGGAGTGTCCACCACACGCTCATCACCATCGCATGAGGATTCAGTGAAGATGGGGATAATAGTTCCACTGAAAGAGATATGCCCAACAAATCTTAAATATTAATGGTCCTCCCATTGACCTTAAGGCAAATGAATCAAAAACTCCAAAGTTCGAGATTACATTCTCCGAGAAGGATGCAGCCGAAATTCAGCCGCATAACGATGACCTCATGCTATCTATGGTCGATGTAACGTGTAGAAAATCCAAAGAGTCCTGATTGATCAAGGAAGCTCCACAGACATCCTCTCCTGAAAGATCATTGATAGGGTTCTCAGGTGAGTCAGTACAGGTGAAAGGTAACATAACGCTAAGACTATCTGAGAGGCAAAAGGAAACACCAAATATGTCAAGATAAGATATTTCACCATTGATTCTCCTTCATCATAGAATATGATCAAAAGGTAGCACTACTACAGAAAACCCATTTAACAATGGTTGGAATAGGTATATAATCATGCAGGTCCAGGCGTTGTTATGTAGCGTGTTGTTGTTTATGTGGTACTTTCAATCACTGTCCTATGACCGTCGTAGTAAACTGGAAAATGTGCGCCACATAACAAAGGTTAAGCCTAAAACCATTGTGATATTTTTTATGAATAAATGTCAATTGTATCACACTGGAATCAACAATACACCATTTTTGAATTGATATCAAAATTAGTTGTATTAAGTACACAATTCCATTAAGTACATCAAAATATACATAGAACGAATATCTAAGAATGGAAGAATAAATTTGAACAACTCGAGGTAGGAAAATGATCTTTCCAACTTCCAAGAGAAGAGAAAGTTTACAGAATTAAAGAACAAATAATGAGCAAACTAGCTTGAAGAATCAGAAACAACAATATAAAAGCAGAAGAACCCAAACACAAAAACAACTTCATCCAAAGGAATCAAAATGAGTTCTCCTGCTCAAGCTACCAACAATGCTGAGAGTGAAGATATTGTTGCTGTAGAGGGTGATGTGCTGCAAAACCATCCTAAGAATCAAGATGTTGTTGTTGTAGAGGTTGATGTGCTGCAAAACCATCCTCCGGATCAAGATGAGGAAATAATCTAGAGAGCTCCCAGGGTGAGGAGAAGAAGAAGAAGAAGGTTGAGAACACATATAATTTTCTTCGACTTTGATGATGAGGATGAGGCAGACTATGGTTGGTCAAACTTCCTCTCAGCCAGAGGATTTAGATTTGATAATTAAGGCCTTTTGTAATGAAAGTTTATGTAATTAAATTTTAATCTTTCTTCTTAATTTTAGGGCTTTATCACTCTCTTAAGCTATCAACTTAAACTAACAACTTAAACTATCAGCTTAAACTATAAACTAATATACTAACAAACAGCTTAAACGATAATTGTAATTGAAAATTCAACAGTTTGCAATTCAAACCCTAAACATAACAAAGTAAATATTAAACATAAAGAAGATAAAAAACATAACATCTTTAAATTTCCAGAAAATCTCTCTGATTTCAGTTTGTTCTTCAAATTCTTGTTCCTCTTTTTTGAATCTTCATACATAACCTTTAAATAGCCCAAACCTTCCAACTCTGACTTCATAATGCTCTCATCTTCATTTCCTCATTTTTTTTACCATATCGTCATCTCATATGAACAAATTACATGTTTTATCACTCTTCCAAAATGGACATATCCAAAATAGCCTTCCTTTATTTTGTCCCTTCTTGCGTTGGTACGAAACCATACGCCCATCACAATCACAGAAATTTCTAGATCGAGATTTTACAGCGGAAAAAGACATAGAAACACCTTTGGATGAGTTTGCCTTCAAATGCGACATTGAAACGAAACTGAACAACAATAATGTCGAAAATATTTGACGTACCTTAAAGTAGAACATTGTGTAGATTTTGTTGTGTTCTTCCCGACGATGACTACAGTGTTGGTGTTAGGGTTGTTTCTTTTATCAATGGAAAAATGGATACTTAGTGCGTAACCACGATTTTACAAAAGAACCATAGAGGTATTTGTATTATTTTTTATTGAAATATAAATAAAAATGAAAAGACACGCATTAACATAAAAGGAATAAACTATTTGAGGGAGTTGAGATTCGAACTCAGGAAAGTTTGATTGTATCACCACAGTTATGGAAGTAAGCGTAATTATACCCTTAAAAATTTTAATTAAAAAATTAAAAAAAATGTTAGCGCATGATTTTAGAAGTGTCACTACAGTTTTGGGAAGAACCATGGTGACTTTGGCGTTGTTGTATGCGCGTTTTGTATAGTCTGCCTTTAAGTAGCTAGGGACCATCCTATCTACCTTGTATATATGTATGAAGTACTCACTCTTAAATGTGCGAGTAGGTGTTATCCAGGGGGTCCGGAGATCGCCAAAAACTATTATGCAGAGAGCTTGAAGCTGAAGAAGATCATAACAATAGGCGAACATCACATACATGAAGGAGAAGGAAAAGCCACTAGGAGAAGCTTATGTAGAAAAAGACTTGCCCATTCTAGAAGAGGCAAACACAATGGCAATTAAAGAAGATCTCCTGCCAAGAAACAACTGCTAAGGCGACGAGCCTCATTTAGTTCAAATTAGTTGATGTTTATTATAGTGAGTTATATCCTCAACCGTTTTGAAAGGATAATGACATATTCTTGAGGGCAATCCTTTCTGAAGCTATCACAGACTACTCCCAAGCCGAAAGAGATGTGTGCTTCTTATGTTTCTTAGGGGACAGTAAGGTGAGTTGATCATGGAATTTTTGACCCACAACCCTATCGGGCAATCTACTACGCGCTTTGAGATATTGTCACTATTTCGGGCGCTCAGCCTTACTTCGGACATTTAACCCTATTTTGAATGCTCAACCTAGTTCGGGTGATCACCTCCACGATTATTTCTTTTTAGGTCTAATCATCTCTAGTCCAATTTTAATTTTTTTTTAATTTTTTGTTTTTAAGAATGTTATAATTTAGTATTTTATTTTATAACTGAATGATATGTTATTCATTAGTTCACATGGTTTGTTCTACGCTATTAGAGTCTTAGCAACATCATTAAAAAAAATACTACCCATCACCTTTTTAATAAAAAATGAGAAATAGCATTAAAAGTGTTTAAACATAAAATGAGAGAATGATTTTGTAAATAATGCGTAGTATGAGGATCAAAAATATATTTTAACCGGTTATTTATTGTTCTTTTATTTTAGTGTTTGTGAAGTTAATTCATGTTTGAATTGATCCTGCATAAAATATTGAATATTGGATTAATCTTCGTATCATTATTATTAAAAGGATTAAAATCAAATATTTACAAATTACTTAAATCGATTTTAACATAAAACCAATTTTATAATAATGAAAATAAAAGATGTAGAATCGAATGTGCAATATTTCTATTTTAAGTAGGTCTAAATAGTTAAATCATTTCTATAAGTTAGTAAATTTTTTATTTTCGTCCTTATTTTTTTATAAATAGTTTTTTAATGTTAATTTTTTTTTTAATATTCATCTTTAAAATTAGAATCCGTAGATTTTTATTGATTTTTCTGCAAATTTAAACTTTAAAAACAAATACTAAAAAAAATTTAATTAATATTCGTATTAAAGAAAATACAAAGACGGAAATAAAAAATTCAACGATTTTTTTTACCTATTTAAGCCTTTTTACTGCCAAAGCTATTATGTGAATTTTACTGTCAAGCATACTTTAATAAAAATATAAAAAATACGTTAGGGACAAATTAAACCTTTATTTATATCAATTATTTGTATCAAATATTATGTATTTTTTTTGGAGATGGATTAGTAGGAGGGAACCTTCGAGTAGGATGGATTTTTATGATCGGTATAAACTACCATTACTATGTAACATCATTAACTAATGCGTTCTTGTTGTAAGGGTTGCACCCCTAGTGCGATTTCTTATATTTCATTACTTATTAAAAAAAATTATTTGTTTGATTCACATATAACAGGTATAAGGCGTGCATCAATATCAAATATGTGCCAGGTATATTCAGCTGTATGTGACCTACATAACCCAGCAGCCCTATTTTGAAGTAGCATGGTCTTAATAACAAATTTATTCCACATTGTTTGGTCCCCCTAAAGCCACTGCTTTTCCTAGATAAATAACTATGCATTTCAAATTTTCAAGTACTTTTTGGTTTAGATTATCGTGGCCAAAGCAAAAGCTCTAGAAAGTTGCTTTGAATGTATGCTCAAAATAATATGCTAATAATAGCCCAATAAATAAAGGGCATGGAAAGAGGAAGTCTAATTAATAACTGCCTAAAGCCAGCAAATTCACAATTTAAGACTTTAGAGGTTTATTTAAGCCTTGCTGGTGTTAAGTTATACAGAATCAAGGAGGAATTTCTATTTTTTAAGACAATATTCTTGCTATGTTATTTGAATAAATAGACTTTTTTTTATGTAACAATTTGAATTAATACACTACAATAAAAAAAAAACACTCCATGGATATAAAATTTTAAAATTACAAAAATCTTTGAGATATATGTTCATAGATATAGTAATTGAAAACGAATAAAAAAAAATCAAATATTTAACATGAAAAAAATTTCAAGGGTAAAATTACGAGTTGTCAAGACAAAATAAATAGATTCACTATTATCAAATGAAATTATTAAAGAGTATTAAAATAATGTACGAGTAGTGTTAATAATCTGGCAAAACAACAAATCACAAAAGTTTACTATTTGAGAAGAAGATAATAATTAGAAAAAACATGGTGCATTGCGAACATGACATTTCTCTACTCAAATCTTGTTTTGACGATGCGAACATTGAAAGTGTATCACTATGGAGAGATAATCGCTAAACAAGCGATATCACAACAAGTTTCAAACTCCTCTTTTGGTAGCCTTTGTCATCATATCAGAAGAATTATCATCAGTTTAAACTTTAACTAACTTCTACAACTTAGCATCCAAAACATAAGTATCTAATGATACCTCACATCAATGTGTTTCAACCAACTATAAAAAGTCAAATTCTTACCAAGATGAATAGAACTTTGACTATCAACAAATAACACATATTTCTCTTAAACAAAATCATACTCCTGCAAGAAATTCTTCAATCATAGCAACATTTAAAATTATGTTCTTAGGGGAACATATGTTGGACCATATGCCTAAGCCAATGTGTTCAACATCTTAAAGCAGAATTTGACAAATAAAAAAAAGATGAACAATCATAAAACAATAAATAAAACAAGAGAATTAGTAACCCAGTTCGATCAACCTCACCTACGTCTGGGGGGCTTTCAATCCATAAAATGAAATTCACTCTTCAATAGAATCAATATAAAATGTCTCAGATGAACAACCCCATGTTTAATGTCTTTCTTCTTAATTCTAAACCTAGTGCATTTCTATTTAGGACACCCCCTAAATATGAGAGCTCTCTCACTTTCTCTCAATCACTAACCATTGTGATCAACTCAATGAACATACTATCAAATGTTAAATTACAACTCAACTAATAAACCAAACTTTATGCCTTTAGATATGAATGCAGGCGTTAGAGTGGTGCACAAACAAGAAAATAAGCAAAAGACTCAAAATAAAAATCCTAACACAAAGATTCTTCAATACTTGCATACCTTCAAAATTTAGATTTGAGTATACTTAAATAATAATGCAATCTAGGCTTTTCTCAAATGGACAAAGACTTTGATCTTGTCCAAAAAATTTATTTGGTTTTTAATTCAAATTTTAATCTCCATTTAAATTGATTTGATCCTATTCAATCTGCCAAATAAATCTAAATCACACATTGCTGAAAGATAGCAACAAATCACGTTGCACATATTCCAAAGTCACGTTCAAATTCACTTTAACATTGCACTACTAACAAGGATAAGATGTTGCACACATGCTGAAACATCTTGTATCACATGTATCCTTTCTTCACCAAAACTTCTTATATAATCCATGTTATTTTGTATAATGCAGCCAATCTCATAAAACTACAATCTTCCCCTTTGGAAAATTTTAACAAAACTAACTCTTGCTAAACTTACAAGATGTTCATGGATAAAATTTCAAAAATAATAACTCAAACTAAGCAACATAATTATACCACACAAAGAACATTCAGAGAAAACAACAACAACAGCAGAAGTAGCATAAAAGTAATGTGGTTTCTACACAATTAAAACAAAAATACAATGCTCCCATACAGGCATTCACACGATCAAACATGCATGCACACAAGGTCAGTAGTAGTCAGTCACAATAGAATCACTACACGCCAGAGCCATAGTCGATCAGTTAGTCAGATCACACAATCATAACATTTAGCAGAGCTCACAAGCTCATATTCAAACACAGGAGGCCAGATGCTCCAGCATATGAGTAATGTAGCACATACACAACACTACTCATTACTCCCTATTTTTCCCATAATTGTTTTTAAACCAAAGAACACTTAAATAAAAAAGAAAGAGAGATACACAAATGGGGGCAAAACCAAACCCATCAAGTGAAAATGAGTATATAGTTGGGCACCCCTAACCAATAACAGCACCATCAGGGGTACACTTCACCCAGTTATAACTAGGAGACTTCCAAATAATTTCTTTGAGAATAATAGCTTTATGACGATGGACAGTGATCTTAAAATCCTTGAGAAGGACAAAATCTCTAATAGATGGACTGACACAAGAGAGGTGAAGTTACCTAAAATTGTTGAGTTATTGAGAATCCAATTCTTTGCCACAGTCAAACTAGGAATGTTGCTATTGAGGCGAGAATTATTCCTATGAAACTAGATAGCATTGATGATGTTGATGATGGTAGCATTGATAACCAATTGACATTGAGGGATCCATGTTGATTCAATAAGCGACCACAAATCAGAAGGTTGAAGAGGGAAGAAAGCCATATTGAGGAGGCTGCTGAAATAGAACCAAAAGGCGGCCGCAAATTGGCAGTTGAAGAAAATATGCACAGTTGTATCCTCTTTATAGTAACAAATGTTTCACATATAAGGAAGATTGCAACCTATAAGCTTAAGATTAGAATCACAAGGAGTTTTGTTATTCATAAGTCTCCAAACAAGGAGAGATCTAGAAGGAGGAATGGAAGAGCTCCAGATTTTCTTGGGTCATTTTAGATGAAGATTAAGCGGCCTATGATGCAGATAAGCTTCCTTCAAAGTAAGAGACAATTTTTATTGCACTTTTTCTTATTTTTCCAAAGAAAACAATTCTTTTATATGTGGCATGTTCTATAACAAAAATGACACTTCAAATTCTTTCATCGGTCTTTGAACTTGCCCCTACTATTATATCTACCATCATTCTGTTCTTTTTATAACGTCTCCCCCATATTTTAATTGACAAGGATTATAAATTTAGATGAAGAAACACTCACATTTCTTATCATTCCTTATTAAGAACACCTCCCTTAGTTGTTTCCAAAGAAACAACACCTTTAGGAGCTAAACTCAAAATGTCTCTCAAGACTCTACTAAATATAATGTTCTGGACTAGCCCAATTGTCTTAATTGTCCCAACCCAATTATTAGTGTGAAGAGGCCCAATAAGCGTTGGCGCACTCTTTGGAGCAAGGAGAGGACGAACCTCCCCTTCGACCGAGCATGACTCATCAACAGGTCTGCCACAACATAGGACTATCCGAGCACGCTGGGCCTCTGTCCCCGCCAACGGCTAGTTCCCCTTGCTCGGCTAACCAAGACCTTTTCCACTGTTTCCTATATTCTGGGCCCGGAAATCACGCCCAAGCCCACAAAAATAGGACGACCTAGTCCACCTCAAAGAGAACATTATAAATATCCCTCTACCCCTAGAGGGCAAGGTAATCCAAACTTTTCTCTAAACTTCATACTTTCTGTTATACCTTTGTTCTCTTTCTTACTTTGGCATCGGAGTATCTTGCAGGTACAAACCCTTTTTTTCCTCAACCATCACCGAAGATCAAGCCGTCGTTGCTGGCCATCTGTTCCAACGCTTCCCAGATATATAACAATTGAAATAGTCCCAGCAGCTTTATCAAACTTAATGCCCGTTCTTGACATCTAATGAAGGAGCCCTTGAAAAGCACTCAAGTGATCTCAAAAAGAAACGTCGTCCTTATACTTCAAACTTATGAAATTATTCAGCAAGAATACTTTATTATTCCCTAATTTAAAGGCATGCAAAGACTTTATCTTATCTCACAAAGTTTTTGCATTTGTCTCATTAGAAATATGATTATAAACCTTAAATTTTACATACAATCGATTGAAACCACACACCTGTTGATGTTCAAATTTTCATTCTTTGTTAGACTTAGAATATAACTTTTAAGATCCAAAAATAGAAAAATGCATTTTCTGCATAAATAACAAACCATTCATCTTGTCCTTCCACACATGGTAATTAGTCTCATTTAAGTTCACTATCTTTATATTCATATTTATCCCCATCATTCAAGCTAGTCAATATAGCCCCAAACCAGGAGCTCTAATGTCACTCTGATGAGAATTAACACAAAAAAAAACAATAATCAAAGTATGATGGGTGTGAGCTTCCCATACTTGAATGTTTGTTTTCTAGGATGGGGTTCAGACTCCCCTTAAATGATTTTGAAGTCAAATTTATGAACCATTTAGGAATTTCCCCCCTCAAAGTTACACCTTATGAGATAAGCTTGTGTTGAAGTTTTATAATAAAGGTGTGAATACAAAAACAATGTCCCCACACTAACACTTTTCTTCCACCTCTTCCATATACAAATAACTTCTACAAAATTAGACAAGGCTCAAGGGTTGTTGTCATACCCCAAAATTTTCCCGTCATATTTCAATATATTCTGACTCACATGATCTTCAGTCACTCAAGTCTATGCAAGGATTGAGCATATGTACACTCTCCTAAACATCAGCCTCTAAACTAGGGTTTTGTATTTCTCAAAGTAAAATCAACTTTGGATGCCTCAAGTGGACTCCATGACCTACCATATGCTTCAAAAGATTCTCATGCCAAGTTTCAAGCTCTGATCCATAAGATTGCTTAGTCAAAGACTCAAATGGTCAACAGTCGACCAATTTGACCTAAAAGTCAACTATAGTCAAAGTATAGTCAAAATTCCTGATTTTTGGTCAACATCCTTATTTTGAAGTATAATTCATCATTTGATCAAGGGTTGATCATGATTCATCGAGGAAAGTTCAGAAATCAACAAAACTCAAAGTTTCTAAATTAGGGTTTTTGACCTAAAAGTCAACTGAACTTTGACCAGCCATAACTTTCACATGGAACATTAGAAATTTTCCATCAAAAGCTCATTTTGAATTAAATTGAATTCTCTACAACTTTGTCTCTCACATGCCAAGGCTAAAAATGCTTTATTTGAGAGATATAAGTCAAAACATTACAGGTCCTTCTAGAAGCTCGCAAAAAGCAGTTTTTTCTCAGAAGCCATATCATCAAGATAAAATCTCCAAATGAAAAATATGTTCCAAAGTGACTTATAGAAGACATCTTGGGATTTCCAAAAAGTCCTAGAACATCTTCATATGATAAATAATGAATGAGTTATGACTTGCACAAGTTGGGGAAATTTGAGAAAATGCATGAAAGCCAAAGTGGTGAATTTTAAGTTTTTGGCTTAATGGGCCTAAATCCTTGACTCTAAACCTATTCCTAGCATGATCCACGAATCATATGCCTTACCATTCATTTTTATTATTATTATTCATTTTATTTTTGAATTTAATCACTTAAATTCAATTTAAATAGAATAAAATAGTAAAGATATAAGAGATTTGGTCTTCGTCTATTGTGTTAATTCAATATTAAATTCAAATCATGGCTAAACTGATTGGAGAGAAGATTGCCTAAAAATAGCAAGATTGAGATTTGATTTTCAATCAAATATTTGCATATTTCCATGTCACTCTATAACTTGAACCCTAAGCCTTTTGGTGCCCTAATTCTATTCATTATAAAAGGCTCTTTCATTCAGCAATAAGGGGAGGACGAAAATTGGAGTCAAAGAATAGGGTTTAAGGTTCAAACTTTGAAGAAGAAACTTACACCATCGAATATCAAGTTCCAGCTATCATCCACCAGTTCCAGGCATATCATCTGCATCCTGAGGTATCAAGGAGTTGATTTAGACATTCGCACGACTTCGAAATAGCCCAGAAGCGTCCCCTTGGGTTACACCGGTTGGTATGGTTCTTCAATCTTAAACATCTTGATTCACACGATATATTTTGTCTTTTTGTATTTATATGTGTCCAAAATATTGGTTTGAATCGATTTGACATGTTGGTTCAAAGCTTAGACGCAGGGGTCGAAGGTTGCCATTGTTAGGGCACCTTCACGACCAAGCACTAGAACTCCATGTTGCAGGCCATTTTAGCGCAAAATGACCACGCCAATGGATCCGCAGACTCAGAAATAGGGGGTAGGGTGCCTTGGACGCGTTTATTTTTGCTACTTTTCAGGTTTGGACGCCGGAGTTGATCGGAGAGGATAACCGGAGCGACTGTTCCGGCGGTTGTGATTTTCCCAGGCTGTTTGATGTGCGCACATGGAATCTCTAGAAGACTCGATTGGCCAGTCAATATTTCAAGCCACTCTCTCCTCACACGATTGGCAGTTCAAAGGAAGATGGGTCCCATTTTGACTTTTGATTTCAATTTAGCATTCAGTAAGCTTTATTCTATTTATTTAATTGGTGATGTATTATGTATGACTTGTTAATCGCAGCTGGTTGGAAAAGGAAGTCTCTTGCAATCTCCAAGTCCTGGGTTTGAACCAGGCAGCGTCCATTATTTTTTTTAAAAATCGTTTGCTTGTGGATCTGGTGCGTCTCCTGCGCAGGTACCGTCATGTTCCCTCACACCAAGACCCTCAGATCATGTCAAGATTAGATCCAACGCACGACAACGTGCAGGCACACCATGGACTTCCTTAAACAGCCACACTGGATAGTATGCCCCAGTTTTTTTATTTATTAATTTCTTTTGCTTTTTTTTTCTTTTTTTAATTTAGTTTAATTATTAAAAATAATTATAAAAAACATAAAAATATTTCTGTTATTTTAAAATCTCAATTTTTCTTTAAATTCCATAACTTCGATTTTATTCACCAAACCTTCGATTTTATTTTTTGTACATTAATTAACCTTTTCTTTTTTATTTAAGCAAATAATTATATTTCTGGACCAATTTTTGTTCCTTTGGCTTTCTAACTCTTATTTGGTTTATGGCTAATATTATTTTCCCTTCTACATGATAATTAATCATTGTCTCTTTTTTTGTGGCTAACCATTTAAATTCCTTTTGGTTTTCTAACCCCAATATTATTACTTGTGGCTAACCCATTTTTACTCTCTTATTACCACTGTTACTATTATTGTTATATTATTCTCTTATTATCACTGTTACTATTATTGTTATCTATTTGCTCATAATTATTTCCTCCTCCTCATGGTTAATATATTTTTGTATCTGCTTATGGTTTGTATTGTTTGGCCTTAAAGGCACTTAAACTGTTATGCTTTTACTGTTATGCTTTACATTATTACTGTGTGGTTAGTAAAATAGGGAGTGACAACTAATAATTGAACGTAGCTCATAAACTGCAAAGATAAATATTCGAACTAAACTCACGTGATTGGTGCACACACACACCTTTAAGGTAACCACTCTTATGCTGCCTTTCGATCAAAAATAGTCAAGTGCCTCGGATATAGGGATACCTTAGCATATGCTGCCTACGAATTCAAATCATCATAGTCCCTCGGAATAAAAGATCATAGTCCCTTTGAGTTACCTACGAATAAAATGATCTCGTCCCTCGATGTTGCCTCGATAAATGATGATAGTCCCTTCGAATGCTAAGGTATCCTTACTGTTGCCTAAATGACTATTATATCCTTCCCCGAGACTACCTGTCCTCTTTATCGTAGGGACAGTCTTATGGCGAACGATACTCTCGATGACCCGCACATCCAATTGAAAGACTTCCTGCCCTCTCATGGTATGGATAGACCCTTTCGCCCGAAAGACTTAAAGAACAAAAAAGGAAAAGGACAATCTTAGGGTAGGTGTTCTTAAATGCTTGCTCACATTCAATTCAAAATTCAAAATGCTTTTCACACTTCCTTTTTAAAATGACCTTCAAAAGGCTACGCTTATTTACAAGCTAAAGTCCTTATTCAAATGCTTTTTTATATACATTTCTAAACTTTTGAAAACAAATGAGCTAAGCAATTAAGAGCCCATGGAAAACCATGGATACAAAGGGTGCCTTAAACCTTCCCTTTGTATAACCTACCCCCGAACTCAAAATCTTTCAAAGGTCTTTCCTGTTCTTTTTGCCTTTCCGATTGGATAAAATAAAAGTCGGTGGCGACTCTTGCTTACCGCGACATTTCTAAAAAGCCAGTTCTCCCACCGTATTACAGTTGTTTTCGTTTAGGTTGGGAAATAAAGTATATGAAGTGTATATTGATACCTTCAAGAACTTTAAGGGTATGCACTATTAAATTTTTCTGCTCATTTGCGCTTCTTATGAGAGTTTTTAAGAAATTCAAGTGAAAAAGACTGATTGTAGTAACTACTCACCAGGGTAGTCTCCTTCTCCATCACATATTCTTGACCTCTTTCTTAGTCCACAAATAAATTTCCAAAGTTGTAGAAACAAATTCATCTTTTGGTGGGTTCAAAGACCAGCATATACCAGCCCATCTACCTGTCATAAGAAGCGGAGTACCTGAAAAGCAGTCTTATCAAGTTATTGAAATTCCTTGGTTTTGTGGGAAAGGTGGACCCTTCTTGTGCTAATCCATTGAATTAGAAGAAGTGCCACCTCGAAACCCGCTTATTAGTTGAGGCAGCTACCAAGGGCGATAAGGAGCTAGTTGACGGGATTTCGAACTTGTACGTCCCATTACTGATAAAGGTTGTTATGTCCAATTTCGACATGTGAAGGAAGCTCACGCGACATCATGTATGCCGATCTCTTGGAAAAATTACGACTAACTCGAGAGAGTCTCATCCCCTACAAATGAAGTGATCCCTAAGGGTTCAATGGATCGACAACGAGACCACGAAGGATAAGTCGAGCTAATGTTGTGCTCTAGTAGAAAGGAAATAGAAAAACAATGAAGACACGATTTTTGGTAGTCAATTGAAAATCCACGTACAACTGTATTATCAGATGCCCTACGCTAACCACCCTAGGATCGATCTCTTTGAAAATTCACTCGAAATTAAAGTATCACACTAAAGAAGACATTTTGGCTACTGAGGAAGAAGATTGTAAGGCATGTCAGTCTTGCTTTTTGGCGCGCCTTAGACTCCATCAGGGAATGATCGACTCCAATAATAAAGAACCAATATTTATTAAAGAAAGGAAGGGTTTGAAGAATCATAGAGGAAAAAAAAGAGGGGTGAACCTCTACTGGCCATTGTCCAGTTAGACGACGTTTGGAAAAGAGTCAAGATTGATATTGAAGGATGTGAAAGGCAAGACAAAGAAATGGAGGAAACATCTCACTAAAGTTAACCAGCGGTTCCAAAATGGTCTAAAACCATAAGCTTTATGTCATTTACTCCAAATTGTTTATTTTCTAATTTAATATATGACTAGAATGAAATAACTTTAGCCATATATGGTCTGTTTGGTAAGACCCTAAAAAGAGCTTTTAGATTTTCAGCTCACATAAATGAAAAAACACTGTATGGTAATTCTCTTTTAGCTTTTAACTTTTTTACTAGCTTTTAGCTTTTCTTTTGAAAGTTATTTGAAGTAATTTTTGAGATTGTAGCTTTTAGCTTATGGTTTTTTCTTCCATTTATTCCATTATTATTTTAACAAAATATATTATTACTCTTATTAATTAAAATGTCTTTTTATGTCATTCTGTATCTATCAGCTAATGAAACAACTAATTTACCAAACACTCATGTTAGCTTATCAGCTATCAGTCACCAACTATAAATTACTAGCTACCAACTATCAACTATCAGTTAGTTTTACCAAACAGAACCATAGACTAATGCTAATATTTTAGGTTTTGACTGGTGTTTATATTTTAAGATACGTGAGCTAATGAATTTTGAGTTATATATGGTTTGCGGTGTTGAGTTTACGCTATGATGCAAAACGGGTTTACTAGACAAGTGAGTAGTGACAACTTGCGATTGAAATAGGAAAAGGATAACTTAAGCAATTCATTCATTTACAAATAATGAAAGAAAATAAATATTTTTTTATTAGTGAGACTGGGACCGAGGATCACATGGAGAAGGATAACTAACTACGTACGTTGAGAGCAAATCTATCTCCACATGAAAAGTCAAATACAAATCATACGTCACAATAATTGATGATATATAAATATCATATTGTAGGGAGGAATTCACATTACACTACAATTCATATTATATCATATTGTGAAAATGAGTCAGAATAATTGATAATATATAAATATTTTTTATATTTACTGTTATCTCTGTTTTTTTTGTGAAACTGAATATTGAGATTAATCTCTTAAATTGAGTAGAACTACAACGAGTAATAAAGTTTTTTATAAGGGAATTTAACACCGTGTGTTTAGGATTAAAACCGAATCCAATTTTTTTTAAAAAAATATCTCTGTTTTTTAATGATAAACCGTTATATATATATATATATATATATATATATATATATATATATATATATATATATATATATATATATATATATATATATATATATATATATATATATATTAAGAAATATAATAGTAGTTGTATTAAAAAAGAGATATTATAAAACAATTTATAAAATTATTCTTTATCAATAATAATGTTTTAATAATTGAATCGGTCATTAAATCGATAAAGATAATAGAGTACTAGTTATTTGGACGAATCACTAGATCATTAGTCGAATTACATAATTAAATCGGATAATTCAATCTTTATAACAAAATTATATAGTTATTAAACCTATCAAATCAAATGACTTTGTCGGTAAAAAAAAATAGAACACTTTTAAAATTCAAATTGTTGTAATTTTACAAATTCATACTTTAAATTCAAATTTTAAACATAGTCATCACACACAATAAAATAGTAAAAAAACAAATCTAGATAAATTTTGATCAAGTCGAATTTCAACTTACACTAAATAACAAAATAATGAAGAATCTAATAAATTTAATTTTAAAGATGAAAAATTGTTCTAAATTAGTTTTGAACTTTAATTTTATTTTTTTTTAAAAATTATCAAAACGGAGTCATTTTTTGTCGGAGAAAAAAAAGGTAAGCATTTAACTCACCGATTTTCTGAAATCGTCAGTTCTCCGAGTTTTAGTAATTTTGACCGATTCTGGCTGGTTCCCACTGATTCAATAATTCAACTGATCCAACAATCAAACAAGACCGATGATCCCTCCGATTTTTAATTCGACCGACCCATTCAATCTAATTTTAAAACACTGATTGATAGTATGAAGAAAATAAATTTAAAAATAATAATAAAATGTAATGAAAAAAATAAATCCTAGATATTTATACATTTTAGTTGAGTATCCTACTGTATTTAAATTTTTTTACTTTAAAATAAATTATTATTAAAAAGTAATATGTCATTATGTGAATGATATTCATGATTTATTAATACTATAAAATGATTATAGTTTGAAAAAAATAAAATGTAAAAATGACATATAAATAAAAATACAAAAAGAAAAAAATTCGTAAAATAGTATCCTTGTGTATTTTTTTTTAAATGATGACATTAGAAAAAAAAGAAAAATGATACAAAAGAATAGGGACATAAACCAATACACTATCAAGAAAAAACAAATTTAAAGAATAACATTCCTAGACTATTTTTAACAAAATCAACCCTTAAACAAATAGGGATGAAGAAAAGTAGATTTCGTAATATTAAGCCCTATGTTAGCCAGAGTGTCAGCACAGTTGTTCCCTTCCCGGTAAATATGGGATACCATAAAATTCCAATTAGCAACTATGTTTATACAATTTAACCATCTATTTCTAATGTACCAAGTGTTGCACCCCAATTTTTGACCTCTGAGATCCCATCATTTTCTAAGTGTTATGATCATTATTGTTATACCCCAAAATTCGCCCTCGTTCTTTTTTCAAAAAAAAGAAGTCAACAGACTTCTGTCTAAAAATTTGGATTTTTATACAATCTTGGATTTTTATTTCATAAATATCCTGATTTTATGAATACTCAATTTTTAGAATTTTTTTTATACAGTATTTTGGTTCGCTGTTAAATTTATCCTTTCATAAACGCCAAATACTGTTTATCACTTCATACACTGTTTATTTGAGATTTATTTTCAGATAAATAATGCTGACGCAGTTCGTGCAGAATTAAAATTTGCAGGCGCGGAGTCCGGGTTTCAGATTATACTGGTAACAATTAAATTATTCTTGGTTTTATTTCCCACTAATTTTTATTTTTATACTATATTATTTTTTTTTTAAAATCTCTTTCTTTCTTTTCAAATCTTTTTTTTCAAAATCAAATCCTAGCTTTATTCTATACCATTTTTCTTTTCAAAACCTACCATACTTTTTTTTTCAAATCCTACTACTATTCAAACGGTACACTCCACTCCCAACGTCTCTATCTCTCTCTTTTCACTCTATAAATACTCCTCATTTTTTCCATAAATTCTCACATCAAATTTCACTCATCTCCCAAATTTCTCAAACTTCTATCTCATAATTATTTTCTCTTCTTCCTCGGCAAAAATGGCAAAGTGGATGGATACACTTTTTCTTATAGTCATCACTATTTTTACGGTGATCATGTCCTTCTTCTGTCTGCATAGTCCTGAAAAATGCGGACCTGCGATGGTTACACTTCCGATCATCTATTTTCTGTTGTTCATAGCATGGATTATTAATCGTCATTTTTAAAGTTTGTTGTATCTGTCGCTTTCAAATAGTGTACCGTCTATTTTATTTGTCGTACTGTTCATTATATTATGTAATATTTGTACTGTTAGTATTAAATGTTGTACTATCTGTCGTACGGTAGTTTAATTATCAAGATAATATTATGTGTGTTAAATATTTATTTTTCTGTGCATTAAATATTTATTTTCAAGGTTATTATCGGTATTTTCGTTCGTAGTATATTTTATTTATTTATTATGTTTGTGTTTTTCTAACAGCTCAGGTAAATAAATTTTTCACCATTAACACAACAAAAACAAAAAAAGAAAAAATTAACTTTAAACTGTTGAATTTTCACTTTAACTGTTACGTTAATACCCGGACAGCTAGTTACCAGTCAAACCCGCTATCAGCACAATTCTCCGTGTTTGTACCATCAGTCAAATCAATTTTTTTGCACTTCAAATTTCCAAGATTTTTTTCTAGAAGTCTTCTGATAATCACGTGGTCAACAGAGACTCAACACTGCACAAAAATCAGGTACGCCTAACTGTCTCCTACACAAACAGTCCCTAACTAGGGTTTTTGTTTTTTTTTCAGGAGAACGAGTTTTTGAGACCTCAAATGGATTTCATGGATCTCCATATGTCTCAAAATACCACCAGACAAATTTTCAAACTTCGATTCGCTCAGACGCACAGTCAACAGCTCAAACAGTCAACAGACGACCAGTTTGACCAAAAAGTCAACAGACAGTCAAAAATGCAATTTTTTGTCAACATCCATATTTTGTCAAAAGATTCATCATGTGATCAATGGTTGATCATAATTCATCAAGAAAAGTTCAGAAATCGACAAAACTCAAAATTGCAAAATTAGAGTTTTTTACCTAAAAGTCAACTAAATTTTGACCGACCATAACTCTCTCATAATTTATCAGAAAAATTCCAACCAAAGCTCATCCTCAAGGAAATTCAATTCTCTACAACTTTGATGTTGGGACCAAGATCAAGAAATGCTTCCGCCTAAGAGATATAAGCCAAAACATTACGGGTCATTTTGAAAGTCAACAAAAAGCAGTTTTTTGTCAAAGCCCATATCATCAAAATAACTTCTCCAAATGCAAAAACGCTTCCAAAGTGGCTTGTAGAGGACATCTTGGGCTTTCCAAAAAGTTAAAGAACACTTTCATAGGATCAAAATTGAGGGAGATATGCCTTGATGAAGTTGACCTTTTTTGGAAAAATGCATGAAACAAGTAATGACCAAAATTTGATTCTTTTTCAAAAAGGCCAATTCTTTTGTGATTCAATCTTGATTCTCATATGTTTAAAGGGCATCCACGACCCATCCATGATTCATGACATTTTTATTTCATTTTAATTAAATTTTATTCATTTAAAGTTTAATTAAAGTGAGATAATTCAAAGATATTATCAAAGATGCTTATGGTTGCCAATCAAGACCAATTCAAGATGCTTAAATATATTATTGCAAGGTTGAAGAGAATAATACTTGAGTGTTTTAACCATGGTTAAGAAATACACTCATTGAAAATATTCCATTATCATATTTTTTCCACAAAATCAATCATGACAATTTCCACTTGCAAGGCTTCCAAGATCAAACTCTTTGCCTATAAATAGAACTTCATTTTCTTCATTCAAGAGGGGAAAAAAAGGGAGAAACAAGAGAAGAACAACAACACACTCCAAAAGCATAGCATAAGTTTTATATTTTTCAAAAGTTTCAAGAAACTTGTAAAAATCAAGGCTCATTCAAATAGCCACTTTCAATCAATTTCAATCACTCTATTCCACTCTTGGGACATCATAGAGTAAGTACAATGTAATTTTTAATATGTAGTAGTGTTAGGAGTTCATGAATTAAAAACTCCATATTTATGCATATTTTCAATTTCTCAAAAAAAAATGTTTTAATTTTAGTTTTAAGTTGATAAAATGTTTATTTAATTTTTAACATAAAAATATTTTATTTCTTTTCATAATTAATTTATATTGCTTAATTAATTAGTAATTATGTAAATATTGCTTTTTTTAATTATTTTAACCAATCAAAAAAAAACTCCAAAAATATTTTCCTTTTAGATTTAGGTTTATTTTTTTTTATAATCTAATTTTTGACATATAAAATAATATTTTTCTTGTTAAGTTTAATTATTTGTATAATTATTTGTTTAATTAGTTTGTTAATTAACTAAAAATCAATTCCAAGAAAATCACAAAAAAAATATTAAGCTTAATTTGTTTTATATTTATATTTATTTATTATTTGATATTATTTCTTATCTTTTTCTTTGTCTTGAATTGGGATAAAAAAGATCAAACATGGAAGAGAATTGTATGCGGTTGATTTAAGACTTATGGAATTTTATCGTGTAGTCGCTATGATTTTATCAAGCTTCTGATAAAGTTCCATTGAATTTAAATCCGAGAACATCCTTCACTCACCATCAATCTTTATTACTAACTTTGATAACATACTTGACAAGTTTCAAGATGGTTATCTTTAACATACTAACAATTAACTTTAAATTCCGCAATTTATTATATTGTCCTTTATATTTCTTGCTTTATGCTTTATTTTATTATTTATTATTTATGTTTCTGTTATTTTTTCTTTGTCCATTTGGACATATTATTTATATTTCTGCTATTTTTTTTCTTTGTCCATTTGGACATATTATTTATATTTCTGCTATTTTTTCTTTGTCCATTTGGACATATTATTTATGTTTCTGTTATTTTCTCTTTGTCCATTTGGACATATTATTTATGTTTCCGCTATTTTTTCTTTGTCCATTTGGACATATTATTTATGTTTCCGCTATTTTTTCTTTGTCCATTTGGACATATTATTTATGTTTCCGCTATTTTTTCTTTGTCCATTTGGACATATTATTTATGCTTCCGCTATTTTTTTTCTTTGTCCATTTGGACGCATTGTTTATGTTTCCGTTATTTTCTTTTTGTCCACTTGGACCATACTTTACTTTTATGCTAAAACACTAATAAACAACAAAAATCTAAAAAACGCTTAAGGTTCTCTCTTGGACTACTGGTTACTATCCCTAGCATTTTGGAGATTTGGACTTATGGACTTAGTGCCTCTGGACCCCTATTCTGTTATTACTCTATGGTTGTTCTGTCTGTCTGGCATTGGATTGTTGTCTGTTTGTGTATGCAGGTATTTCCTTGAAAGTCCTTGATGGTTAATTCCAAGGCATTGAGATAAGAATTTTACCCGAAAACAGCCGTTACTCTGCCCGATTTTCATCAGAATTTTAATGTGCTTAATGCAAAGTGGTGCTAAAGATAATAAGTTCATCTGGATCCCCAAGTGGTAATGCGTCGGCCAACTGTTGGTTTCTTATTTTGGTTAGATCATTCTCTCCTTAAACTTTTATTTTAAGCACTAGGATAGCCTCTTCATCTCCTCCCACTTCTTAAATTTTCAAAATCTTCTCCCTTTTTCCAAAATCTTCTTATGTTTGTAAAACCTCTTTTAAAAATCTTTTCTTATAAAATACCTTTTGCCCTTAGTGGCTTTTCTTTCAAAGTTTAGACACGGTTAAGTGTTGTAGTGAGTTGAGATACCCCACGATTTTGAGATTGATTGATATAATGGAATCTTTTCCACGTGAAAGAGATAGTGTCATACTCGTTGATTTTCATCCGAGTTGGAGCCCTTCTTTCATTTGTGATGCAAAGAATCTATTTGTTCTCATGATCAAGATCAATGGCTGAGTATTCGCTCCGACGATGGTAAACGTGTTTATGTTTTTTTTCAAACGTTTTTTAAAAGCGGAACTACATTAGCTCTGACTTCTCCATTGCACCGAGGAGGTATGTAGGCACAAGGCTTAATGTCTTGCCGAGCTTATTTTAAAAAAATCAAACAAGAGAAAAAGTGATCTAAGCAAAACTAAGAGCCCATGGATAACCATGGATACAAAGGGTGCTTAAAACCTTCCCTTTGTATAACCAACCCCCCGAACCCAAAATCTGTCAAAAGGTCTTTTTCTATTCTTTTATGCCTTTCCTTGTTTGGATAAAATAAAAGTCGGTGGCGACTCTTGCAAAAAATATATAAAAAAATCAATAAAAAAAAAGAAAGAGCAAGGAGTCAGTTCGCCTCAAAAAACCGAGTTTACAGAACTGGCGACTCTGCTGGGGAATGAAAATCTTTTTAAAGAGGGGTTACCTTAGAGTTTTGATCACTTTAATATTTGCTTATACTTGTTTATTTTATTATTTTTTGCTATTCTGGATATATGTGTGGTTCCATCACTTGAGATACATTATGGACAAATCCTAACCCGGATTAAGTACACATAAGAATTAGGTGGGGGGTATAGTCATGTATGGCATACAAGGAGTTCAGTCCTTAAAAAGCTGGCATGAGAATCCTTCCGCTCAGTGGAGGTTCCTTGTTGGTAGTATATGTTTAGCAAGTTCAGTTGCGAAGACATTATTGCTTTCATTGAACTGTAGAAGCTGAGTTGGCCGTAGAACCCCAACCCATCCTGGCCTTATTAGGTTGTGGCGCAGAAACTATTCAGGTGTAGACTTGGATTAGTTGTCATGCGGAGAGCCACACTCAGACGAGTTTTTCTTGAGAATATTGCTGGCTCACAAGTTCAGTTGTGCAAGCCGGTAATATCCGAAAGAAAAATGTAGACTCTGACGTATCAGTAGAACATGTTGTGCAGGTGATTAACCCCTAGTACTATCCCATGTTTGGTTCTTTGACCTCATGCTCGTGACGTTGAACTTTTGAACCTACCTTATGTGCACCATGTTTGTGTTACAATTTCTGTATATGTGGCATTCATGCATTCATACATTCATAAAAATATTTTCCTTTGATTTTCAATGAACTTAGAGGTCTTTTTTGTAAACATCGTAAGTTTCATCAAACTCAATGGATCTTGGGTGTTGATGGGGTGAAAACTCTAATCCACCAAAATGGATGATTGATTTTGATGATAACTTGAACAATGCTTTAATCCAATGCTTGAATGTTTGCAAATTAATATCTTAAGTTCTTTGAAACTCAAATAATATAAACAACAAATGCATCATTTGCATACATACATCCATGTTACCCAAGAAACTTATCCTTGTCTGTCTCCATCTTCGAAGTTGTCTGTCTACCATCGAGCTGATTCTTCCCCCTCGAAATCCTCTTCCATAAGGTTTTAGGTCTGATCTTCATTGTCCTTTCCATCAAGGGGCAGTAGACCATGATTTAGAAAGATGTTTCCCTACTGTTTGCATTTCCTCAGTTATATTGTTTGCTTTTAAACTTTTTTTCATTCTAGAATGTTAATTTTAATGAAATGAGCATCGTATTTTTGAATTCATTTTCATCTACTATGTCTATGTTTATGCTTCTTTTACAAAAAAAAAAAAAATTATTTTGCTTTCTCTATCAAACCTGTGTTTTATGCAAAGATTGGAGGGAGGATGATGACAACGAAGTACCCAGGTTGTTGAACTGTATGCTTTCAAATAAAACTTTGCTGACGATGTACAGGCATTGTTTCAATTCCCAAACACTGGAGAAATAAGGAAGTTAATCCCTCGTTCACCCCCTTTGAGCCTGGTAGTTGGTGTTTCTTTCTGTATGAAATAACCCACATTTTAACCCGGGGCAGGGTAGTTCCCAGTTAATTTGGTTATGCATTCTATTTTAAGAGAATCATTCAATACACCTTTCAACAAGTGTTTTAATCACAAGCTTTCCTCCACATACATCAAAGAAATGTTGGAGACGCCAAGCAAAAGCCAATGATGGGTCATTATAATCATTAAGCATGATAGTCACTATCTTTCAAAAAAAAGTATCAAAAAAGAAAATCAAAGAAAAGCCTGCTAAGTCAAACTCAAAAAATGACTTAGGCAAAAATTAAGGCATCCCGCTGACTGTAAGTTCAAAATAAACAGTTCAGGCAAAAGTTAGGGATATCAAAATAAGGAAAAAAGAAGAGATAAGTCAATAAACTCTTGAACCACAAAATGTTGTGACTATCAAAAGGAAAAAGTGACTGCCATCTCTAAGTTTTCTTGGCTTGTGAACTTTCATCATTACAACAGGTAAAATTCCAGAAGTCTCTTGGAACCTGAATGCATATTTTGAATTAACTGAGTTTAGGACTGAAGATCATCACGAAGATGGGGTGGGTTACAAAAATTTTGAGCCTTATACCTTTTATTTTTTTAAACCGTGAACCTGACCACGTTACAACCTTCAAAAGCCCTAATTGAAGCAAGGTTTATTTTGAAAGCATACTACAACAAGGTTGCGTAAGCTGACTCCCAAGAGATTTACCAATCATTTATGTTGATACCATATCTTTGCTTTATCTTTCACGTTGATTATCTTAACCTTTATGTTTTAACCAGTGATTCCATTTTCTTTACAAAGTGACTTTGATTTCAAAAATATATTTTGAGCATTGCATTAAAATTACCATTCTTGAATGAACATTTTATTTGCAAGTAAGCACTCATCTTCTAGGAAGTTCAAACAGTCGAGAAACTTGGTCAGTGATCCTATCAGGGGCACGTTACTTCAAGATCCTGTTGTTCATATGTTTAATCAAGATTTGTTGATCAGAATATCCTCTGCAAGATGTATACTATGGCAAGTCTTCCCAACATTCATTTCAAGAGTTGAATCCGTGATCAGTTCATCCCCAACATAGTTCAAATGAAGCCATGATCAGTTAACTTGCAACAATTATTCGATCAGGGGCAATCTTCTTCAGCAATCCCCAAGCACAGGTTATCAGTCCTTCTCAAAGGATCATTTGTTTAAAACAGTTATCAGTGTGACAAGAAGTTTGTTCAAGCATCTTCTTTCCAAGCAGAGTTTTCAGAGTTCCTGTGTTGACGAATCAAAGCCCCAATCTTGCCTCACAAAAGAGTCATTCTCAGTTGTCATAAATAACTACATTGCATTGAGCATTCATCATGCATAGAAAAAATTCAACATCATGCATAAAAACAAAATCATGCTCATTTACATTCTTCTAAGGTCCTGTTGTTGTCAACATCTTACCTTGAGATCAAAGTCCAACTTACTTGGCACCTACCCAAACAAATTTATCCTTTTGATTCGTTTTGTCTGTATCTATCTGATATTCTTCATGATATGTCTTGTTTGTTCTGACAATTTTTCAGAACTTTGTCACCTTTTATTCAAAGCTTCTATGGATGTCCCAATTCCCAATAAAGTGTTATTACCTTATTCAATGTCACTCTTGAATGTCTCTGAGTTCAATCATGTTTTATCTTGATTGTCGTTTGATGCTGCTGCATTCATGGTTTATCTTAAAACGCTTTTGATATTTTCTTCTTAAAGTTCAAATCATGTTTTACCATGATTGACCTTGGTGTTCTCTAATCATGTTTTACCTTGATTGTCACTTGGTATTCTCTAATCATGTTTTACCTTGATTGTCATTTGGTATTTTTCAATCATGTTTTACCTTGATTGTCATTTGATGTTATCCAATCATGTTTTACCTTGATTATCCCTTAATGACATCCAATCATGTTTTACCTTGATGGATCTGTGACGATTATCTAATCATGTTTTACCTTGATTGTCCGTTGATGATTATCCAATCATGTTTTACCTTGATTATCCTTAATGACATCCAATCATGTTTTACCTTGATGGACCTGTGATCATGTTTTACCTTGATTGTCCGTTGATGATTACCCAATCATGTTTTACCTTGATTGTCATTCGATGTTGCCCAATCATGTTTTACCTTGATTGTCATTTGATGTTGTCCAATCATGTTTTACCTTGATATTCATTTTATGTAGCCACATTCATGTATGCCTCAGATATTCTCTTCTCAAAGTTCAATCATGTTTTATCTTGAAAGCTTTTGTCAACTGTTTCTTTCTTGTGTGAAGTCTGATTCTATTCCTAGATGATGTATACCTTTTCCCTAGCGGAGTCTGTTTACTTCTCCCCATTGGTGTCCTGTTTCCATCTCGTAGAAATCATGTGAATTCATAATCATAAGCATTACATTGCATCTCAGGTTCAAAAATTGTGTTTTTATATATATTTAAGTCTCTTCCATCACGTTACAACGAAGATTTACAATCATCGTGTCTCCGGATAGAAGAAACTTAAATAGGGGCATCTGTTGCACCCCAATTTTTGACCTCTGAGATCCCATCATTTTCTAAGTGTTATGATCATTATTGTTATACCCCAAAATTCGCCCTCGTTCTTTTTTCAAAAAAAAGAAGTCAACAGACTTCTGTCTAAAAATTTGGATTTTTATACAATCTTGGATTTTTATTTCATAAATATCCTGATTTTATGAATACTCAATTTTTAGAATTTTTTTTATACAGTATTTTGGTTCGCTGTTAAATTTATCCTTTCATAAACGCCAAATACTGTTTATCACTTCATACACTGTTTATTTGAGATTTATTTTCAGATAAATAATGCTGACGCAGTTCGTGCAGAATTAAAATTTGCAGGCGCGGAGTCCGGGTTTCAGATTATACTGGTAACAATTAAATTATTCTTGGTTTTATTTCCCACTAATTTTTATTTTTATACTATATTATTTTTTTTTTTAAAATCTCTTTCTTTCTTTTCAAATCTTTTTTTTCAAAATCAAATCCTAGCTTTATTCTATACCCTTTTTCTTTTCAAAACCTACCATACTTTTTTTTTCAAATCCTACTACTATTCAAACGGTACACTCCACTCCCAACGTCTCTATCTCTCTCTTTTCACTCTATAAATACTCCTCATTTTTTCCATAAATTCTCACATCAAATTTCACTCATCTCCCAAATTTCTCAAACTTCTATCTCATAATTATTTTCTCTTCTTCCTCGGCAAAAATGGCAAAGTGGATGGATACACTTTTTCTTATAGTCATCACTATTTTTACGGTGATCATGTCCTTCTTCTGTCTGCATAGTCCTGAAAAATGCGGACCTGCGATGGTTACACTTCCGATCATCTATTTTCTGTTGTTCATAGCATGGATTATTAATCGTCATTTTTAAAGTTTGTTGTATCTGTCGCTTTCAAATAGTGTACCGTCTATTTTATTTGTCGTACTGTTCATTATATTATGTAATATTTGTACTGTTAGTATTAAATGTTGTACTATCTGTCGTACGGTAGTTTAATCATCAAGATAATATTATGTGTGTTAAATATTTATTTTTCTGTGCATTAAATATTTATTTTCAAGGTTATTATCGGTATTTTCGTTCGTAGTATATTTTATTTATTTATTATGTTTGTGTTTTTCTAACAGCTCAGGTAAATAAATTTTTCACCATTAACACAACAAAAACAAAAAAAGAAAAAATTAACTTTAAACTGTTGAATTTTCACTTTAACTGTTACGTTAATACTCGGACAGCTAGTTACCAGTCAAACCCGCTATCAGCACAATTCTCCGTGTTTGTACCATCAGTCAAATCAATTTTTTTGCACTTCAAATTTCCAAGATTTTTTTCTAGAAGTCTTCTGATAATCACGTGGTCAACAGAGACTCAACACTGCACAAAAATCAGGTACGCCTAACTGTCTCCTACACAAACAGTCCCTAACTAGGGTTTTTGTTTTTTTTTCAGGAGAACGAGTTTTTGAGACCTCAAATGGATTTCATGGATCTCCATATGTCTCAAAATACCACCAGACAAATTTTCAAACTTCGATTCGCTCAGACGCACAGTCAACAGCTCAAACAGTCAACAGACGACCAGTTTGACCAAAAAGTCAACAGACAGTCAAAAATGCAATTTTTTGTCAACATCCATATTTTGTCAAAAGATTCATCATGTGATCAATGGTTGATCATAATTCATCAAGAAAAGTTCAGAAATCGACAAAACTCAAAATTGCAAAATTAGAGTTTTTTACCTAAAAGTCAACTAAACTTTGACCGACCATAACTCTCTCATAATTTATCAGAAAAATTCCAACCAAAGCTCATCCTCAAGGAAATTCAATTCTCTACAACTTTGATGTTGGGACCAAGGTCAAGAAATGCTTCCGCCTAAGAGATATAAGCCAAAACATTACGGGTCATTTTGAAAGTCAACAAAAAGCAGTTTTTTGTCAAAGCCCATATCATCAAAATAACTTCTCCAAATGCAAAAACGCTTCCAAAGTGGCTTGTAGAGGACATCTTGGGCTTTCCAAAAAGTTAAAGAACACTTTCATAGGATCAAAATTGAGGGAGATATGCCTTGATGAAGTTGACCTTTTTTGGAAAAATGCATGAAACAAGTAATGACCAAAATTTGATTCTTTTTCAAAAAGGCCAATTCTTTTGTGATTCAATCTTGATTCTCATATGTTTAAAGGGCATCCACGACCCATCCATGATTCATGACATTTTTATTTCATTTTAATTAAATTTTATTCATTTAAAGTTTAATTAAAGTGAGATAATTCAAAGATATTATCAAAGATGCTTATGGTTGCCAATCAAGACCAATTCAAGATGCTTAAATATATTATTGCAAGGTTGAAGAGAATAATACTTGAGTGTTTTAACCATGGTTAAGAAATACACTCATTGAAAATATTCCATTATCATATTTTTTCCACAAAATCAATCATGACAATTTCCACTTGCAAGGCTTCCAAGATCAAACTCTTTGCCTATAAATAGAACTTCATTTTCTTCATTCAAGAGGGGAAAAAAAGGGAGAAACAAGAGAAGAACAACAACACACTCCAAAAGCATAGCATAAGTTTTATATTTTTCAAAAGTTTCAAGAAACTTGTAAAAATCAAGGCTCATTCAAATAGCCACTTTCAATCAATTTCAATCACTCTATTCCACTCTTGGGACATCATAGAGTAAGTACAATGTAATTTTTAATATGTAGTAGTGTTAGGAGTTCATGAATTAAAAACTCCATATTTATGCATATTTTCAATTTCTCAAAAAAAAATGTTTTAATTTTAGTTTTAAGTTGATAAAATGTTTATTTAATTTTTAACATAAAAATATTTTATTTCTTTTCATAATTAATTTATATTGCTTAATTAATTAGTAATTATGTAAATATTGCTTTTTTTAATTATTTTAACCAATCAAAAAAAAACTCCAAAAATATTTTCCTTTTAGATTTAGGTTTATTTTTTTTTATAATCTAATTTTTGACATATAAAATAATATTTTTCTTGTTAAGTTTAATTATTTGTATAATTATTTGTTTAATTAGTTTGTTAATTAACTAAAAATCAATTCCAAGAAAATCACAAAAAAAATATTAAGCTTAATTTGTTTTATATTTATATTTATTTATTATTTGATATTATTTCTTATCTTTTTCTTTGTCTTGAATTGGGATAAAAAAGATCAAACATGGAAGAGAATTGTATGCGGTTGATTTAAGACTTATGGAATTTTATCGTGTAGTCGCTATGATTTTATCAAGCTTCTGATAAAGTTCCATTGAATTTAAATCCGAGAACATCCTTCACTCACCATCAATCTTTATTACTAACTTTGATAACATACTTGACAAGTTTCAAGATGGTTATCTTTAACATACTAACAATTAACTTTAAATTCCGCAATTTATTATATTGTCCTTTATATTTCTTGCTTTATGCTTTATTTTATTATTTATTATTTATGTTTCTGTTATTTTTTCTTTGTCCATTTGGACATATTATTTATATTTCTGCTATTTTTTTTCTTTGTCCATTTGGACATATTATTTATATTTCTGCTATTTTTTCTTTGTCCATTTGGACATATTATTTATGTTTCTGTTATTTTTTCTTTGTCCATTTGGACATATGTTATTTTCTCTTTGTCCATTTGGACATATTATTTATGTTTCCGCTATTTTTTCTTTGTCCATTTGGACATATTATTTATGTTTCCGCTATTTTTTCTTTGTCCATTTGGACATATTATTTATGTTTCCGCTATTTTTTCTTTGTCCATTTGGACATATTATTTATGCTTCCGCTATTTTTTTTCTTTGTCCATTTGGACGCATTGTTTATGTTTCCGTTATTTTCTTTTTGTCCACTTGGACCATACTTTACTTTTATGCTAAAACACTAATAAACAACAAAAATCTAAAAAACGCTTAAGGTTCTCTCTTGGACTACTGGTTACTATCCCTAGCATTTTGGAGATTTGGACTTATGGACTTAGTGCCTCTGGACCCCTATTCTGTTATTACTCTATGGTTGTTCTGTCT
The DNA here is from genome assembly GCF_029867415.1 of Vicia villosa. NCBI lineage: Eukaryota > Viridiplantae > Streptophyta > Magnoliopsida > Fabales > Fabaceae > Vicia > Vicia villosa. Next base: position 125,282,659 of record NC_081184.1, on the reverse strand, counting down.
GTCTGGCATTGGATTGTTGTCTGTTTGTGTATGCAGGTATTTCCTTGAAAGTCCTTGATGGTTAATTCCAAGGCATTGAGATAAGAATTTTACCCGAAAACAGCCGTTACTCTGCCCGATTTTCATCAGAATTTTAATGTGCTTAATGCAAAGTGGTGCTAAAGATAATAAGTTCATCTGGATCCCCAAGTGGTAATGCGTCGGCCAACTGTTGGTTTCTTATTTTGGTTAGATCATTCTCTCCTTAAACTTTTATTTTAAGCACTAGGATAGCCTCTTCATCTCCTCCCACTTCTTAAATTTTCAAAATCTTCTCCCTTTTTCCAAAATCTTCTTATGTTTGTAAAACCTCTTTTAAAAATCTTTTCTTATAAAATACCTTTTGCCCTTAGTGGCTTTTCTTTCAAAGTTTAGACACGGTTAAGTGTTGTAGTGAGTTGAGATACCCCACGATTTTGAGATTGATTGATATAATGGAATCTTTTCCACGTGAAAGAGATAGTGTCATACTCGTTGATTTTCATCCGAGTTGGAGCCCTTCTTTCATTTGTGATGCAAAGAATCTATTTGTTCTCATGATCAAGATCAATGGCTGAGTATTCGCTCCGACGATGGTAAACGTGTTTATGTTTTTTTTCAAACGTTTTTTAAAAGCGGAACTACATTAGCTCTGACTTCTCCATTGCACCGAGGAGGTATGTAGGCACAAGGCTTAATGTCTTGCCGAGCTTATTTTAAAAAAATCAAACAAGAGAAAAAGTGATCTAAGCAAAACTAAGAGCCCATGGATAACCATGGATACAAAGGGTGCTTAAAACCTTCCCTTTGTATAACCAACCCCCCGAACCCAAAATCTGTCAAAAGGTCTTTTTCTATTCTTTTATGCCTTTCCTTGTTTGGATAAAATAAAAGTCGGTGGCGACTCTTGCAAAAAATATATAAAAAAATCAATAAAAAAAAAGAAAGAGCAAGGAGTCAGTTCGCTTCAAAAAAACCGAGTTTACACCAAGGCACCAAATAAGAAGAATTAAAGGCTTTTACCACCGCTGTAGAGTCAATTTCCAGCCAAAAATTACTCCAATTCTTCCAATAAGCGAACTCAATTACCATCATGGCACCCGAAAATTCGGCTATGAGAGAATTTGCAACACCAAAAAAAGATGCAAACGCACCCAAAAAGTTACCATCATTATTTCTCACAATAGCTCCGCAAGAAGATAAACCAGAAGGAGAAAGAGATGTACCATCACTGTTGATCTTGATCCAGTTCCTAGGATGAGGCTTCCAAATCACCTCCAATATATTAGAGGCTTTGGGAGGCCTAACTGGAACATGAAATTTTTCCAGCATTACAAAATCCTATATATTCAAATAAGAGCCAACTGTGGAGAGCCTCCGGCCAAAGAAACCGAATCCAAGATATAAGAGATGGATCCGTGAATAGAGGGGAGAATATCATGAAACTTCAATCTATTCCTAGCTAACCAAATAGCATTCAAAATAAAAATAATAGCAGCAATGGAGACAATTTTGTATTGACCCAAACCAAACTTCCGACAAATAGCCCAAAGATCGGTCCAACCAAGAATAAAAGAAGAGTAGTTTAGAATATTACACATCCAACTCCAAATAAGAGAAGCAAACTTACAACCAAAGAAAAGGTGAGTGATATTTTCCTCCGCTTCCTTACATAATCCGCTACACGAAGGGAAGGAGAAATTTCTTCTATGCCAATGATCATCTGTAGAAATTTTGTAATGAAGGAGTTTCCACACGAAAGCGGACTTAGAAGGAGGAATTGATTTAGACCAAATCAACCGCCACCACTCCTTGCGAAGACCCACCGACCTCTTTAAATCAAAGTTAATCTTGGGGGTAAGATCACCATTCGGAGAAGGAATCTAAACTCTACAGTCCGAGCGAAGATCAAACGGGATATGGCAACTCAAAATTCATTCTTAAAGAGACAAAGGAATGGGAGAAATGGCTTTAGAGAAATCCCATCTACCATTAGTCATAATACTATTGACAGATTGATCCATGAGATTAGAATTGACCTCTACACCAAGATGTAACGGCTCACCGCACCAACTATCAAACCAATGACTTATAGAAGTTCCATTGCCAACAATCCAAGAAGTATTATCCTCAACAGTAGGTAATTCAGATTTAATGTCGGGCTAAAAGGAAGAGTAAATGTGATGCTTAATGAATTTACCTTTTCTCAAAACCCTTTGCCTTAGCAAAACAACCCAAGACTCACTAGAGTTATGCGAATCCCAAGCTAGCTTGAGATTGTAAGATTCGTTAACCTTGATTATTGACCGGATGCCAAGACCCCTTCCTCTAAAGGATAGCACATATCCTTCCAAGCCACCGTAATCACTTTACTCTATGACGTTTCCCCACTCCATATGAAGCGCTTCACTGCATGTTCAACGTCCCGGATGAGCGAGATAGGCCAATCGTATAAAACCATACTATGAATTAGCATACTTTGGATAATTGATTTAACAAGCTTCTCCCTATCAGCAAAAGATAAAAGCGAGCCTTTCCAAGAAACAAGCCTATTTATGACTTTATCTGCAATAGGCCGTAAATGAACCGCCTTGACCTTGTGTCTTAGAATAGAATGATACTCTATCCATCAATAAAAATAATTTAGAAAAAAATTATGAACATGTGCTACTTTTTTTAAAAAATGTTGTGTGTTTTGATCGTATAAATAAATTAAGCAGACTTCATTCCGTGTAAACTTGTATACTAAAGTCTCAATTTGATTCACCATATCAAGCCCTTGTTTTTGGTACGTGTAACGTAATCATCAAATATCTTTTTGTTTATTAGTAATAAAGACAAGTCAGAGTTTGACTTGTAAGTATCTTGTTTCGAATGCGAGTGAGCACTGCACTACAAGTTGTTGAGTCCAGCTTGTCTTCAAGTGCTTTTAATTAAGGTTGTAATAGAACAAGACAGTACGAACATGGCCACATGCCATCATACCATTCATAGGACCCCTCGTTGCATACGTCTCTATCTTTCGCTATATTACCTATTTCTCATTTTTAAATTATCTTCTATTATAAAATTATCAATCAAAATAAAATAATTTCTTTATACGACTCCTTTTGACAATTCCTAACGAAATTTCATAAATACTCATATAATTCATATAATTCAAAGATACATCTCCGAAGACATAAAAAAATGTTATTTCAAAAATACATCTCCAAATTATACTGTGTTTTCTATTATTTCAAAACAACCACCCCCCATTTTATTCCACTCAAAATTTCACCACCACACCCATTTTTCAAACTTTCTACACAATCTAAAATTGCTCTAACATCAAAGGGTTCAAAGGCTCACTCAAAGGCACACTAAAAGCTTCAAACAAATTGTAAATTTTTAAACTTTATACTCAATCAAATTTAATCTTATTAGGGGTGTTAGACATTAACAAAATGTAATTAGTTGAAGTTATTAGCAACACGTAGTAGTGTTTGGTTGGTAAAAATAGGATTTTTAATGGTTTAGGGCAAGAAATGGGGACTACAAAAATGGAGAATCGCAGGCGTTTTCGGAAGTGCATTTCCGAAATCACCTCTGACCAGTTTCAGAAATGCACTTCCGAATTTAGATAGCACTGTTTTTTTTTCTTAATTGTTTTAACGTCTTACCTGGTGCAATTTTTTAGGAAAATATCAGGAAACCAGGCACGACTTAGACAGGGTAGAGAGACCCAGACAACGTCGGCTTGACGCAAGCGGGCTACATAGCTAGCAGCGACACGGGGGCGGGGTCGAGTACGAGTGCCCTTCCAAATGGATGAGGCGCCTGTAGGTTCCTCATTAGGATCGAGGGGTCGGCTGGCTCAGGCGTCTTCTTCCCGTGAGGTTGAGGTACGTGAGGATGAGGAGGAGGAGATACTCAATATTCACCCTGAGCACGACGAGGATGATGCGGAGGAGAAGGGCTACCCGGGAGGACCTGCAGACACATCTGCGTTGATTTACTACCATTTCCATGTCGCTCGACGAGTTTGGGAGGGTGAGGTTGTTTTTTATTGCACTTTATAATTTATCCGTTTTTTATTTATGTTTTTATTGCACTTTCTTCTAACGGTTTAACTAACAATGTTTTTTGTTTTTGTTTTTGTGGTGACAAGAGCGGGTGACTACATGCGCGAAAAATATTTGATCTGCTTAAAGCACGGGCTCAGTGGTTTAGTGACGTTGTAGCTGGGAGCGGACTTCGCGGGTTATGCAAGACAGAATATAGTACCATCAGCCATGGCATGCAGGGGGATTTTGTCGAACGGTGGCACAAGGAGACGTCTTCTTTCCACTTTCCTGTTGGGGAGTTGACGATCACCCTACACGATGTGGCATGTCTGCTCCACCTGTCGATCAGAGGGAGGTTATTGGACCATTCTCGAATACAGAGGGTTGAGGCCATATAATGGATGGTGGATTGTCTGGGTATGGACCCAAACATGACAGATTATGAGTGCAGAGCGACGAGTGGGACGCATATCCGATTCTCTAGCTTGAAAGATCTTCATGAGAACCACTTGGTGGTGGCAACAGATTCCGAGGAGGCGGGTGACGGGCTTTTTGTTGAGTATCACCGTGGTTACGCTCTGCTGTGTTGGTTCATGTTCTTAGTAGGCACTGCACTTTTTGTAGACAAAAGTGAAACCTACGTCGACATGACTTATCTCCGGTATTTTATTGATCTGACTACAGTTTACGAGTGGAACTGGGGAGCCGCCATTATGGTTTACTTATACCAGAAGCAGAATGAAGCCTCCAACTAGAGGACCAGACAATTGACTGACTCTTGCACACTCCTTACGGTACGTTTCTTTTTAATTCTTTTACATTTACTTATGGTTCATATTTATTTTTAACATATTTTTTGTATTTGTGTTTCAGGGCTGGATCATCTCATACTTCCACCGCATCCAGGGCTACGACATTGATTTGTGTACACTGACACCATGTCCATGGCCACACGATACATCCTCCAGAGGGGGATAACAAGGTGGGCCCATTTCGTGTGTACCTCGACCGTACTGTTCATGATGACATCTATTGGACACCCTTCAATGATTACGGTTATGTTGTCTCATTATTTTTTGGATGGTTGGCATGTGGGACCAACACCATGGTCAGGTATCTGTCGAAGCGGTGCATGAGACAGTTGGAACGTGTGCATATGATATCGAGGTCTCTGTTTGAGGTTGCTCCTGACATCGTTACCCGAGTGGGCCTCATTGCTATATTTGAGGATCGGCGCATCATTTGGTGCCTGAGGAGTATCAGCGTATGGTAGCCACCTAGAGCTGGCAATGTGCAGATGGATACGTGACATGGTTTTATCGGGTGTCACATCTGTTATACCCCAAAATTTGCCCACATATTTTTCAAGAAAACTCCAAATCTGAAAATTAAGGGTCTCATATAATCATGGATTTTTATTTCAACAAATATCCTGACATATGAAATACTTAGTTTTTAGAATTTTTCTTATACAGTAATTTGGCTTGCAGTTGAATTTATTCTTACGCAAACGCCAAATACTGTTTATTACTTCACACATGCTATTTATTTATTTACAGATAAATAGTACTGACACAATTGGTGCAGAGTTAAATCTTTTTGCAGGCGCAGAATCAGGAAACTCAGACTGTACTGGTAACAAGTAGATTATTATTATCTTTTGTTTCCCACTAATTTTTGTACTATATTCCATTATTTGCAAAAATCTTTTCAAATCTCTTTTTCAAAAAACAAATCTCTCTTTTTTCCAACACTATCATACACTTTCTTTCAAATCTTGCTTCCACTCAAATTTTCCTTTTGTACGGAATCACATCATTCCCCAACGTCTCTTTCCTTCTTTCCATTCTATAAATACCTCTCATTTTCTTCCATAAAATCTCACATCAAATTCCAACTCATCTTTCAAATTCCTATCTCATATCTATTTTCTCTTCTTCCCTGACAAGAATGGCAAAGTGGATAGAGACACTGTTTCTTACAGTCATCACCATTGCTACGGTGATCATGACTTTCTTCTGCCTGCATAGTCCTGAAGAGTGTGGACCTGCAATGGTTGCACTCCCAATCATCTACATGTTATTGTTCATAGCATGGGTCATTAATCGTCATTCTTAAAATTTGCCGTATTTCTTATTTCTTAAATGTACCGTTTATTCGTCGTACTGTTCAATATAGTATGTGATATTTGTACTGTCAGTATTAAATGTTGTACTATTTGTCATAATATTGCTTAATTACTAAGATAATATTTTGTGTGTTTTCTGCCAGTCAAATATTCCTATTTCTGTGCATTAAATGATTTTCAGGGTTATTATCGGTAATTTTGCCTGCATACCGTAAATATTAGTTATTTATTATGTCTGTGTTTTTCTAACAAGTCATGTAAATAAACTTTCATTTTTACATAAAACAAAAACAAAAAAACAACAAAAAAGAAAATTAACTTTGACTGTTGATTTTTCACTCTAACTGCTACGTCAATACCTGAACAGTCAGTTGACAGCCAAACTGCTGGCAGTACAATTCTCAGTGTTTTGTACCATCAATCAAATCAATCTTTCACAATTCAAAATTCCAAGATTTTTGTTCTAGAAGTCTTCTGAATATCACGCGATTAGCAGAGACTCAACACTGCACAAAAATCAGGTACGCTTAACTGTCTCCTACACAAACAGTCCCTAATCAGGGTTTTTCTTGTTTTTACAGGAGCAACAAGTTTTTGAGAGCTCAAATGGATTTCATACACATCCATATATCTCAAAGTACCATCATACAAATTTCCAAACTTCAATTCACTCAGACGCACCGTCAGCAGCTCAAACAGTCAACAGACGACCCGTTTGACCAAAAAAGTCAACAGACAGTCAAAAATGAAATTTTTTGTCAAAGTCCATATTTTGTCAAAGGATTCATCATTTGATCATTGGATGATCATAATTCATCAAGGAAGGATCAAAAATCAACAAAACCCTAAGATTCAAAATTAGGGTTTTTTCCTGAAAAGTCAACTCAACTTTGACTGATCATAACTCTCTCATCCTTCATCCAAAAAATTCAAACCAAAGCTTGTTTTGAAGGAAATTCAATTATCTTTCAAATTCCATTGATCCCATGGTCATTGGATTCACCATTTGAAAAATATGATCAAAGACATTACAGGTCATTTTCAAAGTCAACAAAAAGACACTTTTTTCAAAAGGACACACAAGGAGCTTCAAAAATCATTTTGACATGAGACCAAAGGCATTGGTTAGAGGACTCTTTGAGGTTTCCAAAAAGTGCAAGATCTCCTTCATATGACAAAAATTGAAGGATTTACACCTTGTTGAAGTTGGCTAAATTTTGGGAAAATACATGAAATCAACATTGCTCAAAAATGTATTTTTTCCAAATGGGGCCAAGTTTTCAGCATTCAAACATCATTTCCATGATGTTATGGGCCTCCCACGACCAAGACAAAGCCCACATCATTTTTATCCATTTTTTATTTAATTTTATCACATATAAGATTAAATTTAAAAAGGAAAATGGAAGAATAATGGGTAGCTTATTTTCCAAGCATGACTCATCAAATAATCACTCCAATTATGCAGCAAGGAAGCTGCAAGGAAAGCCTAGAGCAAAGGTGTGGAGATCAAGCAATGGTGGCTTAAGTTTTAAGCTTGAAAAGTCAAGATTCCAACAAAGCTCATGAATGCTTCTTAGCTTATTTTTTAAGCACTCCAAGGCTTATATAAAGGCAAGAATATTTCAGCAAAAAGGGGAGCCAAGAGAGCACGAAAATTATAAGCAAAAGCATAGCAAGAAACTTCATAAATTCTCTCAAAATTCCACAAACTTTGTAATTTTCGTTTTCCATATTCCAATCAATATCAATACAAACAATCACTTCCAATCATCTCCTAAAGCAATATAGAGTAAGAATAAGCTCTTTGTTTGGTCCCATGAGAGTCGTAGCATGTGTATAAAGTGTTACATGAACATAACTCATAACTTTTGTTTTCGTATGCATGCTTAACTAAAATGAAATTTAACTATTTGCATGGACTCATGGCATGATATAGAGTAGGTTTGAGTGATCACATGCAAGCTTTAACGTGGATTTGAAGCTCCACCATTTTTGAGCTTCAAACATGTGAAGCTTTCGTTTTCCATGATAGAGGCTTCAAACGAAAAAACTAACGACGCTATCATGTTCAGAAGGGTCCAATTAGGTGATCTGGGTGGCCTTTGTTTTTTTTTATTTTCATTTTGTAGGTCGTTCAAAAGCATGGAAAAAGAAAGAAAAATCCGCAGGAAAATCCGCAGGTAAATCTGCAGCAAAATCCGCAGGTAATATGAAGAAGAAGATGAATAGTAAAGTGGAATCTTTGACCAGCACGCGTGGCAGATTTACTCCCTCTCATTCGTTGGTCAGCAGCATGTGGGTCCCATGTTGGACTCTCCAAATCAGCATAATCACATGTTGTCCCTCTATCCATGTGCATCATGTTACTTTAAATCTGAGCCACAAGATCTCCTAGTAATCTGATCCAACGCATCAAAAAAGCGCAGCCACACCATAACCCATCATAAATGACCACACATGATCACTGCTTTATTTATTTTTCTATTTTATTTTAATTTCTTTGTTAAATTAATTAAAAATTGTTTTAAAAATCCAAAAAATACACAAAAAATATTTTTAGACTTCTAAAATAATATATTATTTTCTGAAATAAAAATATTTTATTTTTCTTCAAAATTTCAATATTTTGCATAATTAATTAGTATATATTTATATATTTGCTTTTTAATTATTCTAACCAATCAAAAAATCCTAAAAAAAATTGTTCTTTGTGTTAAATATTGTTTATATATTATAAGCTAATTTTGTACATATTTTGAATAATTTTCTTCTTAAGTTTTAATTATTTGTATAATTATTTGCATAATTATGTTTTAATTAACTTAAATCAATTTCAAATCAATTTCAAAAATTCAAAAAAAATTAGTTTTGTTTTAAAATTAATTAACAAATATTTTGTACATATTTTAAACTTAATTTCTAGGTTTAAATCTATTTTCATCTTTTTCTTCATTTTAATTTAATTAATCATGCATTAATTATAATTAAAACCAATCATAAAAATTCCAAAAACATGCCTTTTATGTTTCTTGCAATTTAAAATTCCTAGATAAATGTATAGGATGTCAAATTCATGTAAATAGGCTTGTTTACATTTCCCGCACAATCGATGTAATAGCGTAGATTTACTTTCCGCACTTTACATTTCCGCATTTTAATTTCCAGCACATATAAACTGCGTGTATGTCAAAGATAAAATTGAACCGTTAGATCACTAACTTCAAAGATAAATATCTGAATCCAATCACAATCACACTTGCACCTCTTAAGGTAATCCCTTCTCATTCCTTTCAAAATCAAAGTCAAAATTCTACTGTTTCGAGTACAAAATCGAACCTTGCTTTTATATCCGGTGAAAGGATAGATTTTTAAAGGAAATAGGATAAAGACCTTACAACTCAAGGTAGACCTCCTAGTTTGCTTGCTCAAATCAAAACAAACAAAATTCTCATACACTGTTGATTTTTCAAAACTTTCAAAAAAGACAATACTTTGTATACATCCAAACACGGGTTATTACAAAGTTAACGTTCTTTTCAAAACATCTTTCGAAAGATAAACAAGCATTTTGTATACATCCACACACGGATCATTACAAAATTTAATTTACAAAGGTATTTGAAACCAGATATGAGCAATTTCAGAGCAATTGAAAAGTGATCGAAAAACAAGTGAGCTAAGCAAACTTAAGAACCCATGGATAACCATGGATACAAAGGGTGCTAACACCTTCCCTTTGTATAACCTACCCCCTTACCCAGAATTTCTTAAAGGTCTTTTTTCTGTTTCTTTTATAAACCTTTCCTTAATTGGATAAAATAAAAGGTCGGTGGCGACTCTGTGATATTTTCAAAAAAAATGCGAAAGCATTAAGCGATAAAAAAGAGTCAGTTCACGTATCTCTACAGAACAGAGGTATGGCCCGGTATTAAAAAAAATCGGAGGTCCACAGAACTGGCGACTCTGCTGGGGACATACTTTCAAAAAACAAAATGTTTTCAAAAGGGGTTACCTTAAGAGAATAGATCACTTCGATGTTTTCAATTGATTGATTTGATTGCTCTATTTTTCAAAGGCTTGCTTGGGTATTTTTCTTGTGTGAAAGATTCTAACCCGAATCTCGAGATACCTTAAGTATATGACAATAGACCAAGGAAACTGTACGGCATGTACCGATACGGTTGATCTGGTAGTCATCGTTAGTGCGATACTTTGGTTTATACTGATGTCCCTTGAAAACGATCAAGGAGTATATTAGGCTTCCGAAATGTCATTAAACACTAATTTGTCTTAGAACCTTTTTAGTTGAACTTGACTTGTGGCCTATTAAGTGGCTAGCTTTGAAATTGATCGAAGTTAGTTATCCTCGAGGAATATTTTGATCGGCCGCTCGAGCGCCGTATTGAGATGTTACTTCCAAGGATCATAGAACCCGAATACTATTCTAGGACAGGTTTTAACCAACTCAACTTCAGTGGGGAGGGTATCACCTATCAGCTCCATGCAAGCCTTTAAACCTAAGGCTATTGTTTGATTTGTTTTTGTGTGCCACATGTTTGCATCATAAGCATATCATTTTTTGCACCAAACACTTCAAGGATCAAAGAGTTTACCTTTGTTTTTGCAGGTAATGGCTCCCGCCACCAAAGATTACATCCGAATCAACATCTCAACGGTACCATCTGAACTAAAAGACTTAGTGTCAGAATTCCCCAGGAATGTTCAATTCACTGAAAGGCATGGTCACCTACTCCATTTGGTTACCTCAAAATTTGAAGAAGACATGATACGGGTCCTGTTCCAGTTCTTTGACCCTGAACATCATTGCTTTACCTTTCCTGATTACCAGTTGGTACCCACTTTGGAAGAATTCTCTGAACTAATTGGATTGCCTGTTCAAAATCAATTACCTTTCACTGGTTTAGAAAGGATTCCAAAACCTGAAGTCATTGCTGCTGCTTTACATCTGCGGAAATCAGAAATCGAGTCCAATTGGGAAACAAAGAGTGGAGTTA